>NC_064303.1:26473992-26527221 GCF_023373825.1 Bactrocera dorsalis | reverse complement strand
CATTATTAGTTTCAAATTTTTTTAATCGGTTAAGTTAAGTCAGCAGGATCTACGTTATTGATCCTAAGATGATTGAGGAAAGGAAAAATGGAAAATTGTTGGTGTACTATACATCATAATGAATCAAACGACAGATGTCATATCCCAAATATACTGATAAAATTCTTGAAAAACTTTAGAAGGTTTATACTATACCACTTTACGCGAAATTTTTCTAAATGGAATCAAGTAAACAGAAAAAACTGACTTTTGTGTTCTGAAATGGATATATTAAATTTTAAAGAGAACAGTATTAGACTGAAAAAATGTACCAACAATCTTTAAAAGAAAAGCGAAACATAGTTTTGAATTACCATCGTTAATAAGATGCCTTGCAGCTTTTAGAACGACCACTGCATTTGCACGAAAATTCGCTAGACAGAGTTGTCGTAGATTGGACGAAACAAATAACTGTAAAGAACAAAACAGGGCTTTACGCATAAATTTGTATGCATTATCGAACAAACATTGAAACTATTCCCATTACTTAAGTTTATTTTTAGGAACGCTGTTAATATTGATCTTGATGGCGGATACTTTTTCCACAAACATTATTACTTTTCCTTGGTGCGATAATGACACAGTCTGTTTTTCGGCAAAAAAAGTTCAATTGCTGATTTTCGATTTTTAGCTTTTATGAACACTTTTCATTTCTAGATTTTCAAATGCATGGTTATTATTTACTCTTTAACAGTAATAATTGTCACCAAAAAACTTCCAAACGTATGGAAATACATGATCACCTTAAAGTGAATACGCACAAGCATTTTGATTCAAAAAGCGAGCGCCCGCATGACTGCAACTGCAGTTAACGCCACTTTCCTGTCACAAATTTCTGTTTTCAACAACAATAAAAAAAATGCAAAATAGAAAGACCACTACATTTCCGCAAGAAAAGCAGTGCAATATATAGTTTGCTGAGCCTTTTCCATTTAACGCTTTTCTTTAAATGCGAATATTTCATTGGTGTTTTTTTACTTTGATGTTGCTTTGCCGGCCGGCTTGGTTATTGGGTTACGCTCGCGCCATAAATTGGTAGCAGAGTGTAAAAAGTAAAAGCAAAAACAAAAACGATATAAAACCATGCAGAAACAGTATGAGTTGTTCCGAATAACAACAATAATAATAAAACCTCCATTCACAACAGTGACCAAATCCACATTCAGTTCAATCGTAGTCCCCGAAAATAAAAATTTTAATTAAATTTTTAACTGGTAGGCATGCGAGTATTTGGGCATTAAACCGAAATAAATTCATAGGCACACAAGTAGAAAAATATCTGATATTTTAAAATAAAATTTTTGCTCTACATAACAATTTTGCTCTTACAAAACAGAAATTTTCAAGAACGCAGCAGACGAATGAGCTTCAGCCACCAGCAGCCTTAGACGGCATCTAGACTGCCACGCTTTTGGACGAATTTTATTATTGGCAAATACTCTTTTGGTATTGCTCATTACGATCACACTAGTGACACGTGTCCAACTTGAGAATACATTTTCGTTCAAATCACATTTTCAAGTTCTTTTACGCTTCATGTACGCGGTGAAAAAATATTTAATACCTAATTTTTATCCCTAATCACCCTTTCCTAAAACATTTCTCTGATATTATGCATATTTTCATATAAGATATTAAAAATCGATAATAATATTAAAATTTTCTGACAAATTGTAAATCTTCTCCTAAAACCGAGAGCTATTGCAACTATGGAAGGAATTTTAATATGAAAACTAGAGTCGGTTATCAAACAGAAGAAGGTTATGTGAAAAACCGATTAAGAGGTGGAAAGTTTCTCAGTGAAGTTGGAGTTTTGAGTTTGACAAAAATCGACAACACCAGTTAAAAATATGCAACTTTTCCCACCGGTAAATTCGCAATAGCATAACGAGTATAATTTGCCAATCGTTGCATGATTCCTTCCCTTAAAATTTCGCACTCATTATTACTTCCGGCGCGTGTATAATAAACAATACATTTGTTATTGCACTTGCCGAAATGCAAGCATAAACGCATAATAAAATGTGGGAGTGGGAAATATCCGATATCTATTCATGTACGGACGAACAAAAGTAGTGAAAGCATGTGCCATTTTGTATAAGCCACCATTATAACTGTTAAAACTGCGAATGTCAAGTGCTGATAATTGAGGTTAACCGTCACATAACAGGAGCGATACCGATACATAAAAACAAACCAAACCACACCAGGGTTGTTGAGTTGTGCTAAATGTTGTTTTTTTAAAATAACTCATGAAAGTGGAAAGTTCTTCAGGACCTACCATACATACATACCTTTGTAGAGGTGATCGGACAGATTTTTTGTAGCTCCAAAAACTTTTGTCTTTTTTGACCAATCGTGGCTTTTTAAAGCTGCTAACACTTAGTTAAAAAGGACTGAAACTTTTAAAGTTAAAAGGAAACAGGTAATTGTAAATAATATGTATTGCTTAAGGTGTTTTTTCATCAGTTTCGGGAAAAGTGATTATAAGGGCCTAATTTAATATTAGGGCCGAATACTATTTTTGGTCTATATGCTTGTACATATTTCTATCAGATTGAGGTTGTCTTCCGAATTTCCCCCTAGACACCTTTAATATCTCTGTTGTTGTCAGCAGCAAATTATGAAAATCGCGAAATTAACGATATATAATTAAGTTGACAAGGTATTTATTCTTCTTTTTTTTTTCCTTAAAAATCAAATATTTTGGTAGTAATAGAATTTAGAATTTATTTATGTTCATAAACTTGAGTTTAGGTTAGTTAGTTTTGAAACACTTAATTTTCTAACAAAACTCTGCCATCCCCTTCAAAAGTGGTCCCATTGGGCAAGCTATCCAGCTAATATGAGATTCAGCGCCTTTTTCCATGGCTTCGTAAAACATTTCTGGGAAACGCTTCGACTGGGATTGTTGCGGGAGTACCCCTCCTCACGGCCGCCTGGGGATGTCCCGTAATCGACTCAAAATGGGTTCCTTTGGACTAAACCGATTTGTTTCTAGGAAACAAAAACACAGGGTGACATGTAGGGCGAATAAGTGCGCGCTATTGCAACACGGCGATTCCCTCTTAGAGGCCTAAATTACTGCGACACGACGCCGAGGGCGGTGTGGAACGGCGCGTTAGTCCGTGATGAAAAAGGATCCCAAGTTACGGAGCGATGTACTTAGCGCAACCCTGTTTGACCGCCCTCGTTTTTCGTACGCGGCCTTGTCTTCCAACGCTTTCACACCCCTCCTTAAACTCTTTGTGCCATTCGAAAGCACCTGCGGGCATGACTAAGGAGCACTATAAAAAATTAACACTCTTACAATTTCTTAGCGTACGTTTCCGAAAGCTGTTTCGCCCGAATCCTGGGAAGCCAAAAATTTTAAAACACGACGCGTTGCTTTTGATTTGTTTTTTTTCCATTTTCAGGCGAAAACTTAACAAGCCCAGAGCAATGGTACATATATCAGGTGGAGAGGGGAGGGATGTCGGAAAAAGATGGAAAGTGAAATTTGACATCACGGTCACAGGTTCACCACAAAGCGCAGCAATAAATCTAGTCTGCATTACTTTAATTGTCATTAACCTCGTATTATAGATATAGCGAAAAAATTTCAACAGATTTAATTTTAGATTTTTTAGGGAAAAGAACCGCTTTTAGAACACTAGCCTCAGAATATTTTCATTATACTTATTCATACTTTTGTATTATTTTTATTTAACTTCGTACCTGTTTCACTCCACTCTGAGAACAACGTTTCTATGTTGAACTTTTTATACAAAAGCTATGAGGATTGCTAATGGTAAAACCAACTGTATGGTAAATTCCCTGAAAACCTTCATCAAAAAGAAAAAGTAAAATTAAGAGACACTCGCTTCTTTGAAAGCTCAGTACGAACAAAGTTTGCTTATCATTATTATTATTGAATAGAACGAATACTTGTGCTATTAGAAACCAACGCGGTACATTGATAACAAACATTTAATAATCAAATACAGACAATTAATACAAAACATGGCGCGTTCATACCTTAAAGGTCTTCATTTTTACGAAAGGCACGGTGTTTTAGTAAATGGTCCATACCAAATATTACTTTACAGCGTTTATATGTATACTTTATATTACATAGTAAATTACGTATAGTCCTCACACATACTGATGTTATACCCCAGAACGGGACCAATAGGTTCCATAGGGTGATTACGAAAAAACCGTCTGTTTTGACAAGGTTTGTTGTATGGGCTTTCTCGTCGCTAGGGTTGGTAAGTCAGGGGATGGGATGTTAGCACTATTAAGAGAAACTTCTGTCTGCACCACCTTATACACAAAAAATTGCATTGGGTACATTCTCTACAATCTCGAAAAATTTGGGGTGGAGACGCACCTCAAGCATCTCATATATAGTCCTTATTTGCGAACGGAATGGTCGTAGCGGAGGGTCATGTCGGGTGGGACGATCCCTCATCGTTGGTTAATCAACTGAGCGAATAGAAGCGGCCTAGTCGTCAACAACATTATAAGTAAAAACGCAAATCGTTACTTACTTTGCTATGGGTTATAAAGCACTAAACCATGGCCTCCCTGTTTTTTCCTGTGGGTTTACGTCTTCAACCTGTTGAAAAGTTTATCCTTGATAGAAAACTTTGCTGTAGAGAAGCTATAGAGAAAAGGTGGAGACTCTCACCATAGGTGGTCTTTTGGCTCTAAAAAACCGTAGTTAAGCCAATAATATTCTATAGTTAGCAAACCTTATGAATACTCATTGCTTTGTGGGGTATTTTTGATTTCCAAAATTTTTAGTATTAAATTTTAAAAATGAGTTCTTAATTCCTCGAAAATATTCGTATATGACGTTTGTATAGGTTTGCTATATAATTTTGGTTTTTCTTTTTTAATTTTTTTGCGGAAATTCCATAAAACTGTGAGATGCGGAATCCAACGCTCCAAAAACCATTTGCAACTATCGCACACATTTATAAGTCTGAATGCGTATGCTATACATACGTAAATACATATTGATATGTGTTCGAGTTTCTGCATTCATAAAATGAAAACGCAAGCTGAAATGTATGTGTCTAATGAAACACATTGTTTATATGAGCGCGCTAGGAATACGAAAAACACAATAGCAAAAAGTCTGTGTCGAAAACATCAATTTCCAAAGCAGAAATATGCAAAAGTGTATAAAAATCTGAAAAAAGGGATCTGGCAACACTGGAAATGCAATCTCATTGTATACTTCCCGCGGGTACACCAATCACCAAGCCGGCCGAATAGTAGCCACACAAGCTGGATGAAATGTGTTGAGAAGCAAAAAATAAATTAAACTTCAACAATGGCTGCGACTAAAACTCGTATTGCACACAAAATATTTTTTTGGTATTTTCTTCACTTTTCTGGAGCTTTTTCATTCACATGTGCATTCAATGGCTACGGATGCAAACATCTATACATACAAACTTGTACGTATGATGACCATATTGGTCTCTAGTGAGCTAGAAGTAAAAAAATAAAATTTAAGAGAGCTTCCTGGTTTATGTGTATGTGTTTCGTATATTTAGGTAATATTTAGAAGACTTCTAAATAATTTTCCGGTATATCAGCAACTGACCCCAAGTCCAAGACTTGATAAAATTATTACCGAAGGTTTATTTATATTATTTATTCATTTGATTTCTTTAAAACAGTTGGAAACCTTTCTCAAAAATGTTTTCAAACAGTTAAACTTGTCTGCAATATCTATTCACCTTATGACTCCATATCCCCTTAATCTGGTGTAGATTGCATTTTTTAATTATGATTTGGTAAAAATATATTATTTCCATTATTTGATTGTGTTAAAGGTGGTTTAACATATTATAAATACGCGTATTGTCTAAAAATGTTACAGTCCAAGAACGGGATTCTGAGTATACTCTTTCAATCTTTCATATCTATTTGGCAGACCAATATATACAACGTTCAAATAACCTCACGTAGGCTTGCTTTTCTTTAACCAATTCAACTAAACGAATGGGACAGTAGTACTGTTTTTCATACCTAAGTATTCCGTCTGAAACACTTCGTGCGAATTTTTAATCAGAGCACATACCCTAAATAATAATTTCTTTTTCCAAAGAAATACTTAGAGCTTCGTACGGAATTTGCAAAGTTATTCCCGTAATTACCATACCTTAAAAGAGGTTGGCTAGATACATTATACCTACGGATCGAATAATAGAGTTTTACGTTTGACTTTGAAATAGAACGAAAAGCTATAAAAGAAAACTGAATATCTTTGCTCTTATATAAAATTTAAGGTCAAGAAGACGATATGAGCAATTATTATTTAATTTCCAAAAAATCTCACAATAACTTGCCTTGAGTGATCGAAGATTTAATTCAGCTCTCCGCAAATAGAAAACCCAATTTCTATTTGAAATTATATGTAACCTCTTTCTAAGGCCATAGGAGTGTGAAAATTTTCATATTCGGTACACATAATTTTTATCATATAGATAAATATTTTTAGATCATTCTTTATGTCCATGTCCGTTTATTGGAATCCATTAAAAAGTAAGTAATTAATATGATTTTTGGTTGTAAGAATGTACCAACATCCAGCTTTAGATATTCCTGTCGGGTGTTTTAACGGGCTCTTTATGTTTATCTCTCTCGGTAAATGACGTACAATACCATTACCAACTCAGAAATTTGGTGAGTTTGCCAGCGACAGCTAATTTCTTTGTTCGGTTTAGTTTTCGAGTTTTCCATTTCTATTAATTTTTGCCTTTTTCTAGTTTCCATACCGCTTTTGTTTGCTCACTACTCTTAGGGTTTGATATATCATAAAAGCCTTTGATGAGTGATGCATGCTTCCAATAGGCAGCTGGAAATGAAGCAGAGAGATAGTAAAATATCGGATGGCTTAGTCGTACCCATCTGCACATAAGCTATGTGATTGAACAAATAACATTAGACGGTGAACAATGACGTTACCACGTAAAAGTTTTAAACGATGCGAAACCATGTCAAGAGAGTGACAAAATGTTTGCATACAAACACCTTCGTTGCCATGGCATCATCAAAAATAGGTTAGTAAAACCGACATAACATACAATTCGACAAAAATTGTCTTACTGAGCTTAATGAACAATTCAAGTAGTATACACTGGTCGAATTTTTTTTATGAGGAGGCTTAAAATGACATGGACTTGTAACTCATGGGGTAAATATATTTACTTTAATAAGCTCGGAGAACCATTTTATCTGTTTACTTATTGAAAGGGTGCTTTGAAAAAGCTTACCAGGGGTTCTTTAGTTCTTGGTTATTATTCGCACTCTGAAGTTATCCAACAAACCGAGGGATCCATGAAATTTTAGAACTTCTGAGAACAGTAGATAAAAATCTCTCTCTTCACAGAAAGGCAAAAGAATTATTGAAAATATAAGTATGAATCTTTGTTGGCAGAACGCAAGGTCTTCAATTTTGCATTAAAAGGCCGAACCGCACGAGCTGAGACACCAAATCATCAAATCAGCATCGGAATAAATCAAAAATAAATTTTCTGGATTACAGTAGTGAGTTTTAAAGGCAAGGCGTGTAAATAAAGTAGCAGTATGCCTGGCGTAGGGTTTTGGCCAATGATGACCAAAGAATAGAAACCATTACTACCCCAGGTTTTCCAAACTTTATCGCTTAACAGCACAAAGGACGTTTGTGCGATAATTAAAAATTAGGTCATTGCGGAAGTATTCTCGTTTGCCAGAGATGTTGAGCTGAGCTGACAATGCGACCAAAAAACGCACCTCGCAGCACTGTAGCTCATGCTCTCACGTGCAACTGCACTCGTTCTTATCAGTTCAACAGAGAAAAAAAAAATGAGTTGCAGCTATGCAAACAATGAAGTTAAATGATAACAACAAAAATTTTTTGCGGACCGATTAAAATTGCTTTTGTTGTTTTCATTGTACACTTCGAGTTAAGGCGCCACCATTCAAAAAAATTTCATTTGCATAGCATGTTTCCGCCTGGGTTGCTTGACCTACTGTATGGTAGATAGGTATCACGCTCGTATTGTCTGTTGTGTCGTTGATGTTGATGTGTTTGAGAAGCGTGCGCATGGTGACCATATGAATTTTATCGCCCTGCTACATCTGTACCGGTCAAATATCGATTTTTGTTAAATCAGAAATTTTATCTTTGCAAAGTAAAAATGGACAGAATAAATATGGAGGTGTACGAAATGTTGAATATATGTATGATAACGGCTGGAGCTCTACAGTGATTTAAATGGTCGCCTCAATGTATTTAATACGAATTCATAACCCTCGCGCTTGGGGGTTACACGCTGTTATGAATTTGATCTTGTGTGACGCACCGAATGCAAGTTCGACACTGGGTACACGTGGCGTTAAAGTCATTTAAGTTTTATTACACCGTTAATAGATTTTACGATACAAAAGTTTTATCTCTAGGCTGACGATTTCTCCCATTCTACTTAATTGTCTCGGGCGCAGTTCACTAAGTCAGACTTTCGGACCCATGTTTGTGCAAGGAGCAAAGACGCACGAAGTAAATAGTTTTTCGTCCCTCTCTTTAGAAAAAATTTTATTATTTTTTTACCGAACAACTCTACCATGTGTCACCAGCATGGAATCGGGATATATCTACTTAAGGCAAATGGGCTTGAAACCGAAAAGCCTGTGTTCGCATTCGCAAAAATATTAAGGAGAGAATAATTTCTTAATTAAACATTTCGTTCAAAAGAAAAGGAAACCAAAGAACAAGTGATAAAAGGTTTGCCAATTTTTATGTAATAGATGCCACACACATAAATACGATGGAAGCAGGTCTATGTTACATAATTCTTACTACTATTAATATCATAGAAAACGCTATATTGAAAGCTAGTTCCTCCTATTATGTTTTGTATATTATTTTTTTGTTGATTAGATAAAAAATTATTTTATTAAACCAGGTAGTTTGTTTGGTGAAACGAGACTTCATTCATATAATCAAGTCATATTTTTTTTCTTATGCATCATATGGCTTGTGTGTGTTATTCAGGCAACTGAGTCTGTAATGTCATTATGTTAATATCACAACTGGACATGTCATGCACTCGACCATATCACTAATTTCCTCTGGTGACGGACCTATCAAAACATGGCATTTTGTGCACTTGGCGCGACACACCTATTTGCAAATACTCAATACGTTTCTAACCATCTCACTATTGTACATACATACCTACTTATTATGGTGTGCGATATGTCGTGGACTATCTGATAACTTAAGAAAGTTCTTCTGTGATTTGCATGGATTTCATCGTATGTTACGGTATACAGCTTGTCAGTGGTCGCTAAAAGTCATAGTAGTGGGAATTAAGCTCGCCTATACTAACTTTATGCTTTATTTTTTCTCCATATCTCCGCGGTTTTATTAATACTTTCGTTTTGCTTTCGCCGTTATGGTTTTTAGTTTTTCTGCTCCTTAATTTTGTTAAAAATGCCACAATTGAAATGGTTGGGGCTGCCAGCCATATGAGTTTAATTGTTCTACTCTTCACAATGTGCATATCCTTGCTTCAACCGACGCTTGCTCTGTGGACGGCAAATTGTTTTTATTTTGCTGTCGGCATACGAATTCTTCCATATGCACAGTGAAAAGTTTGTAAAGATAACAGCAACGATAGTTGGAGATAAGAAATAACTTCTTAGCTGATACGCTTGTGTTGATGATAGATGCAACTGTGACTGTGACGACTGTGATCTTATGACCTTAAAGCAATTTTTTACAGTTTTTGACGATTTTAAAGGTATTAATGTCCTCTTACGGGCCGATTCTTTTACGAAGTTACTTCTTTAATATATGTAAAATCGTACTTCTCATCCAGGGTTGTTACAAATTCTTTTAAGATCTATTTTATGGGAGATATATAATATAATCAAAGTCATGATATTTTGCCCTCAAATAACACTTTCTCCTGAGTGGTAAAAATTGTATCTTAATTTTAGCTCCGATAATTTTAAATATATCTTGCGACAGAATTAATTGATTATTACATAAATTTAAAAATTAAATTTTGGAACTGGCTAACTTTATTTGCTTTCTATGATGATCGAATAAAGACCTTAGCACAAGTTGCTTCTTCATAACGAAAAAAGAATATCGGATCTAAGAAAGGACTTCTAGTATTTATCCCAAAGGTAATTCTTACAACCAAGATCGATAATTATGCACGCGGTTAATATATCTTTGGTACTTTAGGCGTAGTTTTAAACACTTAAATTCCTAAATAACCCTGCGAAATTGGCATACTAAAAGTAAGCCGAACCAAATAAATGAAATAAACAAATGTTTTTTCGGCAAAATCCATTTATTCAAAATAGTCTACTTCTGCTTCAATACAGCTTTTTTCATGGTCCAAATGCATGTCGAACGAGTGTTTTAGCTCGTTGCAACAAACGCCAACTTTCATCTTCGCGATATTCGTTCCAAACACGTCGAATACGGCGCACCAAACGCTTCAAAACTCCAAGGTAGAAGGTCCGGGTGGAACAAATTCTTTATCGACAATACCCTTGGAATCATAAAAACAAATCAGCACTGTCTTCACTTTTGGCTCGCCCGGTGCCTTCCACTCAGCACTATGGCTTTTTGTTTCGGTATTATATTGGAAACACCACGTTTCGTCACCAGTCACAATATCGTAAAGGAAGTTTTTGTCTTTTTTGACCTCTTCATTGGTGTCCTTCGAATGTTGAATTCTGAACAATTTTTGGTCGTCAGTCAATTTGTGCGGAACACACCATGCACACATCTTTCGTAAGCCCAAATATTCGGTAAAAATGCGATAAATCGATATTTTGGAGATGTTCAAGTCCATTTCCATGAATTTTAATGACTATTTCGACTGATTTTTGATGAATTCACGTACAGTTTCGATGGAATTTCCGTTGATCACGGATTTTGATTGGCACGCATGTTGATAGTCATTTATGTCCTCACGACCACTTTGAAAATGTTGAAACCACTCATGCACTCTGCTACGGGGTAGGCAATCATCGCCATAAACTTGTTTCAGCAATTGAAACGTTTCGGTAAAAGTTTTACCAATTTTAAAACAAAATTTAATGTTGGCCTTTTGTTCTAAACTCATTTTCGCACCGATAAAACAAACATACTGACACTTAAAACGTATTAACTTCATTTCCAATCAATGGAATGTCATGAAATGGACAATCGATAAAGATAGCAGATACTAACGCACCAGTCGACATATAGATAGCTAGATTCAAAGTCCTGTTTACTTTGATTCATCTGTATATTCTTGTTATAAGTTTGTCTGTGTATGTGATGGTGGCACGCAAAATTATATTAGGGATTTTTTTGTATTTCTGTCGTCATTTTTGTATACATGAACAATCAGTAAGTTTTTGGTTGTCTCTGTGACAACATGCTGTATGAGTAATTGTTATGTGACTATCTAAGTTGGAGTACGAGCACAATAGAAAGCAATTGTTACGAGTTCTTACTCTTCTATATTTGGGTTGCCCTGTTTCATGTAATAGTGTTAGCGTTTATTTTAAGTGGCTTGTGTGTGCGACTGATTGGAGGATGGATTCATGTGTAGAAGTTCACGCCAGTGAGGAAAGGTCTCCGATTGCCATTCATTTGGGAGTGACGATTTCGAGTAGAAAGCGCCCTCCATGAAAGATTATCAACTGCATCGGATGAGAGACCCTCCTTTTGATGACGACGCATGTATATGTATGTGTTAAGGATTACGATTTAAGGGCAGGTACCTGGAAGTTATGGTCCCTTAATTGGGAAAAAAGTCGCTATTGAGCTGATTGATGTCCTCGTTAGAGTGCGGCTGACATCACCGCCGTCCAAAAGTGTGTTGGACAGGACAAGGACTGAGACGAATAGGTCCTTGTGACATGTACTATAGTGGCCATATAAAAGAAGAGCAAGTTTGGTGCGGGATTCGTGGTGGGAGAGAGGACTCCATCACCGAGTACTACCATTCACTCTGGTGGATGAACGTCTAGCAGCCACAATCCGCATCAAAGCGACGTTTTTCAACATTTCGCCCCGAATGGATAAAGCAGTGAAGCAAATGGGTCTAGTGGTTAACGGGGGCAAGACGAAATATATTCTGCCATCGAACAAGCAGTCGTTGCATTCGCGACTTGGCTCTCACGTCATTTTCTACACTCAGAACTTTGAAGTCGTAGATAATTTCATTTATTTTGAAGCAAGCGTCAACACCATCAACAACATCAACCTCGAAGTCCAAGGCAGAATAACTCTTACAAACAGGTGCTACTTCGGACTGAGTAGGCAATTGAGAAATAAAGTCCTCTTTCGACGAAAAAAAACCAAACTCTATAAGTCGCTCATAATTCCCGTTTTGCTTTATGGTGCAGAGGCTTGGACGAGGACAACAACGGATGAGTCGACGTTGCGAGTTTTCGAGAGAAAGGCTCTACGATAGATGTATGGTCCTTTGCGCGTTGGCCACGGCGAATATCGTATTCGATGAAACGATTCACTATCGCAAGTCTGCGTAGAAATTTAGTCAAATATCGATTCAATCTTCAGTTTTAAAATTGCAAAAAAAAAACATAAAAAAGTTAAAAGTTACTCATCCAATTGTTGTTCTTTGAACACTAGAGTGAATACAAATTTTGCTTACTACTTTTTGTGTGTAGATATGTATGTATATAAAGCGCGCCTTTGCGCAAGGATTTCAGGTCAAAGTTTTGTTTAATTAAAAGGAAACCGTTTTTCCAAAATTTATGTGTGCGCTATAAAAATACTTTCACAGAGCAAAGGCAATATGCTCATTTTTTTACATATGTATTTATATGTATGTTTGCGTCAGTTATGCTTTTGTGAAACCTTTGCATGCCAAACGCTGAGAAATGTGAAAATGAAGTGAATATAAAACTTTACGACTATCATGAAAGGGTTTCTGGTGTTCATTAAGAAATTTACACTTTCTTGCCGCATCTTTATTGAATGAAATTTGCAAAGGAGCTTACATAAAATGATGTTGTGCGAGATAATTTCAAAGCTACGAATATTTGAAAGAATATGTGTGTGAGGACGTATGTAAGCAAAGCTTTGAAGTTTGTTGAGATGCATCTTGGAAAATTTTAGGAATATGTAAATATGGTTGAATGTAGGACAAAGGGGAGCACTCCATGTGGTGGCTGCTGCGCACAGTGTGGCGTCAGTTGATAATAATACTTACTACCTAAATTGTTTTATATATACAGCTCTCTATCAGATGTTATTGTGGTTTCACTCGAACAAAGAAACCAACGAATATTGTCTAATTTATCATTCGAAATTTTCAAGTACTGCACATATTTGGCAACACTTTATAGCGGCAATTTCTGAGATATCGTTTTTTTTTATTTAGAAATAAGTTAGTCACATGTTATTTATTAAAAATGTTAAAAACTGAAAACAAACACATGCAGTTATAGACTAAATCATTTGAAAGTTAAAGAGACTTACAGCATGTTCTCGATATATAATACACTAACATATTTATAATTAGGTAATACAATATAATTTACTTCTGCTTACTAAAAAATAATAAAATCTGTTAAAACAATCCCGAAAGTACGAAAAAATCAGTTCAAAAGTTAAGAAATTATAGTGGTAAGTTCCGAGTGCCCGCAGGTGTATATCTTTTCATTATCCCACTCAATAACCTTTTAGGTTCATATCAGTCTGAGCATCAGCAAAAGATCGCAAAATAAATGTGCATATACATGCATGTAGAAACCGTGAAGAAAATCGTGTAGAAAGGAGTAGTAGCGACAACGTATAAAAAACCCAGAATTATGCGCGACAAGAGGGCAGTTGTAGCCACTTATGCAGAACTGTGTTAACGCTGAGCGAAAAAGAACGGATTAGGCCGGTTTAACGTCTAAAGTTATACATCGACCTTTTTGAAATAGCAAATGAACACATTTAAGTAATATACAAAAAACGCGAATCTACACATATATAAAGTAGCTTCATATATATGTATATAAGCAATGCTATGCTGTCAAACAAAAACTCACTAACACAAATGAATAAAGGCACACAACTTACTCACACTACAGCAACAGGACGCGGACAAACAACGTAGCACATACTCAGGTGCTTTAAAACGCTACATTCTAACCCATTTTACATAGCTCAAGTGCTCGTCTTATAATTTTTTGTATGCCTTGCATTCCAGCGTCAACTTTGGCTCCTTTTTTTTGTTGATTATTGCCTATTTTACGTTTCATACCCCAACCTCCCGCTCTCCTTCCTTCTTTCGCTTCCATACATTTTGCTTTATATAATAGTTGGGTTGAATGCTTCTTTGAAGCTACCTAATTTCAAGAAACATATTACCAACAACAATGTGGCGCGCACCACGTAAAACGACAACTATGAAAGCTACCGTCCAACCTCAAACCGCTGATCGTTTTTAGCGCCCTTTTGTAGTATCAAACTTTTCCCTTCCTTTTTTCAATAAGTTTAATTCTGCTCTTTTTTATTATTCTCATTAACGCGTGCAAAAATATTCAATAAAGTTGCAACTTTACATACATATCTACACATCTATATATATAAAATTAAGTGGCAAAACTTCCTGTTCGCATACTCCTCCTAGACGGCTTGCCCGATTTCAATGAAATTTTCAGGGGTGATTGGGGTCTGTTTGGAGGGTGCACATAAGAAATTTAATGTGTGTATCATTGCGCGTTTTGCAAAAAAAAAATAAAATAAAATGATACATCCCGCCTATACAAATTCTCATGAAATAATGTTTTGCCGCAAGATTGGTAGTTCTGTCAAATGCCTTTTAATTCCTTTCTAATAAACAGAAACAACTGGCGGATGTTTACAAATAATAAAAAACATTGACATCGCATGTTGATCGTATTTGCCTTTTTGTTCTTTCTATTGACATATTTTAAAATTGTGTGTATTTTTCTCTGATTTCAACGTGATTAACATTCTGCAAGTGAGTATTGTTGTTGTTTCGTATGTGATGCCATGCGGTTCGATTGTCGCTTGAAAATGCGCGGTGTGTGTAAAAAAAAAGTGTTTCAACACTGTGTGTTTTTTCCAGATTTAGTTCCATCGATTTGCTACATTTATTCGAACCGATTTTGTGTGCAACACACACAAAGCAAGTGAGTATTGTTATTGTTTCGTTAGTGCGTATGCGGTTTGCAAATACACTGTTGGTGGGTCTTATTGCATATGCGTGTGTAGTTTAAGATGTAGTTTTAGGTTAATTTTTACATTTTTATTTATGTACTTCAAATATGCATACTCTAGAAAATGCCTCGACTGCGCCAACGTAATACGGTTGGCAGGCATACGAGTGATTCACGTCGAATGTCAATATTAAGAAGAAATCACAGCGAAGAGCAACGCGCTCAAGTGAATGCCCGAGGTAGAGCGGTATACAGAGAGCGGTGTGCACAGATTAGAGCTGAATTCGCCGACAATCAACGGCCAAATTACCGTCAAGGCCGAGTTCCTGTCTGCCTTCGTGATCAAATGGAACATGTTGGCTTTCACTACGATCCTGACTGCGACTACATACAAGCGTACAATTCATGCTTTCAAATGACTTCTTTTGGTGCCACAAAGATCATTAGAGATCCATTTATGCCGACGTTCAAGGTGATTACTTTGCATGGAATTTCCAGTGAAACATTTGACATTTTTATTCTGCAGATTCAGGGACAAATATACCATCGAGCAGGCTTGCTCATACCATTTGTCGATGCCGACTATCAATTTTTGCAAATATATTTCATCGGTAATGAAACTGACCAACTAAATCAACGATGTAAAATTGCGACCGGCACAAGGCGAGAAATCGTACTAAATTTGCAAAGATTTCTCAATGAGCACAATGAATTGATTCGATTGTTCAAAATCGCATTGGACCGCATGCCGTCTGATAACCATCGAATCGTCATCATAGCAGATAAAATGCCGATGGGGCAGCATGCCAGACGATTCAACCCACCAACAATCGATGAGGTGGCAATCGTCATTGTTGGCGAACAGTTTGAATCGCGAGATATTGTACTGCACCGTAGAAACGAACAACTTCAGCGTGTTTCCGAGCTACACCGTAGTTACAATATCCGATATTATTGTGGAGAGGTGATGACGGCTATCACATCAATATGCGATTGATAAATCCAACTACTGGTAAAAAAGTACAATTTCTGAGAAGAAATGTTACTTACGATTCAATGTTTTGTGTATTTTTCATTTATAGGCCAAGAAACACCCGAAAAAACTCAGTGCGATGAACTTCTATTCGTACAGAATAATGATTCGTCCGCAGGAAGACAACTACATCCTGAAATGTCGCAAGCTTTTCCATCAGTATTTGGTTGACATGTATGCGAAGATCGAGACCGAACGTGTCAACTTTATTCGATTCAACCAAGCGAAATTGCGTTCTGAAGAGTACATCCATTTGAGAGACGCCGTAATGAATGATGCAAATGTGAATAGCATTGGACGTCTGACAATATTGCCAGCCACATACATCGGCAGTCCGCGCCATATGCACGAGTATGCGCAAGATGCGATGTCGTATGTGCGCCATTACGGCAGACCGGATCTGTTCATAACGTTCACGTGCAATCCCAAGTGGAATGACATCAAATGCCATTTGTACCCCGGTCAATCAACAACTGATCGTCACGACTTAACAGCACGTGTATTCAGGGAAAAGCAAAAAGCAATGATAGATTTAATTGTGAAACTTTGTGTTTTTGGAGAAGTTCGATGCTGGATGTACTCGATCGAATGGCAGAAAAGAGGATTACCGCATGCACACATCTTGATTTGGTTAGTTCGCAAAATACGACCAGATCAGATTGACAAAGTCATCTCAGCGGAAATTCCAGATGAAGCAATCGACCCACAATTGTTCGACGTTGTAACAAAAAACATGATCCACGGCCCTTGAGGCGCTATTAATCCAACGTCACCATGCATGATTGACAATAAGTGTTCAAAGCGCTATCCTAGAGCTTTAGTTGATGATACAATCACTGGAAATGACGGATATCAATTATATCGGCGTCGATCCGCTGAAGATGGTGGTAATTCAACGGTCATAAAAGTTCGGGATCAAGACGTTGATGTTGATAATCGTTGCGTCGTGCCGTATTCACCATAGTTGTCAAAAATTTTCGAAGCGCACATCAATGTAGAATATTGCAACTCTGTCAAATCGATTAAATACATCTGCAAATACGTAAATAAGGGCAGTGATATGGCAGTTTTCGGAGTGGCTGATTATCAGACAATCGCTGAAATTTAGCAATACCAAATGGGCCGTTATATAAGCAGCAACGAAGCGGTATGGCGCATTTTATCGTTTCCAATACACGACTGGCATCCCGTTGTTCTTCATTTGGCAGTTCATCTCGAAAATGGTCAACGCGTTTATTTCACTGCAGACAATATACAACAGAGCGCAGCACGACCACCGCGGACAACACTTACTACCTTTTTCGAGTTGTGTGAAACCGATGAATTTGCAAGAACATTGCTATATTCCGAAATACCACAATATTTCACTTGGACTCCATCATCGAAAACATTTCAACGGCGAAAGCAAGGGGAGCGTGTTGACGGTTATCCAAATGTCCGTAAAACCGATGCATAGGACGCATTTACACCATCCATCCGAACAACGCCGAATGTTTCTATTTGCGTCTGCTATTAGTCAACGTGCGCGGACCAAGATCATTTGATGATTTAAAAACTGTTGACGGTCAGTTGTGTGTGACGTATCGTCAAGCATGTCAGCGATTGCATTTGGTAGAAGATGATATGCATTGGGACACCGCACTTCATGACGCATCACTCACATCTCATCCAAAACTAATACGCGTATTATTCGCAATAATAATATCTACATGCCTTCCGTCAAATCCGCAAGAACTGTGGAATAAGTACAAAGGCTGCATGACCGAGGACTTATTAGTTTTGGCGCGTAATCGAGCATCGGACGCAGACTTGCTATATACATTACAAATGTATAATGTTGCTTTGATATTGGTTGAAGATCTGTGCCTTACAATTGCGAATAAGGCATTAGCGCAACTTGGCATAACTGTGCCCAATCGTTCAGTGATTGATATGCTTGACCATGAGCTTCAACGTGAACAACAATACGATTGCAATGAATGCGTGCTTTCATACAAGCTAACATTACCAAATTAAATATTCAGCAGAAAAATGCTTATGATAAGATTATACAAGCGGTTGACAATAACGCCGGTGGATTCTTCTTTCTGGATGCGCCCGGTGGTACAGGGAAAACGTTTCTGATCTCTTTGATTCTTGCTACTATACGGTCACAGCAGAAAATTGCGCTGGCAATTGCTTCGTCAGGCATCGCTGCTACTCTACTTGATGGCGGCCGAACAGCACATTCTGCGTTGAAATTACCGTTGAACATCCAAGTCGTTGAAACACCAACGTGCAACATATCGAGGAATTCAGCAATGGCAAAAGTTTTGCAAGGAGCTGGAATAGTTCTATGGGACGAGTGCCCAATGGCTAACAAAAAGTCATTAGAAGCATTCAATAGAACAATGCAAGATTTACGCCAAAAGCAACAACTTTTTGGCGGAGCATTAGTCTTATTATCCGGCGATTTTCGGCAAACTTTGCCAGTCATTCCTCGATCAACTCCTGCCGACGAAATAAACGCATGTTTAAAATCGTCAGTTTTGTGGAGACATGTTGAAAGGCTGACTCTTACCATCAATATGCGAGTCCAATTGCAAAATGATCGATCCGCAGCGGCGTTTTCGAAGCAGTTGTTGGACATTGGCGAAGGCAAAATACCAATCGATGATACCGGTTTGATCACATTGCTGAACAACTTTTGTACACTTTTACAATCGAAGGAATAATTGATTGAAAGTGTATTTCCGAATTTTGTTGAATACTATCAACGCAACGATTATTTAAGTGAACGCGCAATATTGGCACCAAAAAATGTACACGTCAACGAAATCAATTTTGCCATTCAAGAAAAACTGCCAGGAGAAGCTACAACATATATATCGATTGATAGCGTTTTGAATCAAGATGAAGTAGTCAATTATCCAACTGAGTTCTTGAATTCTTTGGATCCCCCCGGTCTGCCACCGCATCGTTTGGTCCTGAAAGTCGGTTCACCCATTATACTTCTACGAAATCTTAATCCACCGACTTTGTGTAATGCACAAGGCTTTCAGTCAAAAAATTGTGGCCAAATTTGATTGAAGCAACAATACTAAATGGCAAGGCAGCAGGTGATGTCGTACTCTTACCACGCATTCCCATGATTCCAACGGACATGCCGTTTGAATTTAAGCGCTTGCAGTTCCCAGTACGTCTTGCCTTTGCGATGACCATCAACAAATCGCAAGGGCAAACGTTTCAAGTGTGCGGCGTCAATTTGAAAGAACCGTGCTTCTCCCACGGCCAATTGTTCGTCGCATGCTCGAGAGTGGGAACACCAAGGTGCTTATTCATTTACGCGCCAGGTGGAAAACCAAAAATGTTGTATACCAATATGTTTTATAAATAAGTAACAGTTTTACAACAATAAATAAAACACAGAGTAAAAACCCTTAAGAGTTTTAATCGATTTAGGTGTAGCGAGGCACACAGGGTAACAGCTAGTCTATAGTATATATGAAAAGGATAAGGGTGGTGCTTTTTGGCATGGCACATTTAGCGAACGCCATGGTGGTAAGGTCAAAAAGTACAAAAAACGCTAATGGATATAGAAACGTCCGAACGAATGAAAAATCACAGGGATTGCTTGACCAATTTCAACCAAATTTTGGGGTGTGTGGTTATAATTTAGAAATCAATGAAGTAAACACAATAAAACTTTAATAAATTTGTAATAATATTGTAATTATAGATAAAATAATGAGTAAGAAGTTTTCGGTTACACCCGAATTTACATGTTTTTTGTTTCTCTTTCTCTTCTCCGATAATTGGGGCAGTGGATGAAGTATGAATGGAATAAAAGGTCTGCGTTGTTCATGAATACAATGTATTAAAATCTAGCTTGCGCAATGTGTGAATGTACATACCATATATAACCAATCAGAGTAGTAGTAGTTGGACTTCTACAAAAAATAGTACTACCCTAATATACTTATATAGTTACGGCTATATTCTTGCTGGTTTATTAGTATATTTTGGTTGTTTTTGTTTACCTCGACCAGTGTTTAAAACTTTCGCACATTTACGTGTGCATAATTAAAAAGAATTTAGCAACTTTGACACTGCGTATTTATAATCTTAATAAGGTTTTCATTGTGCATTTTAATGTTAGAGAGGAGAATCGGATAGATTCGGGCTTACATAAAAGCGACCTTTTCTCTGAAACCGCGGCGTACATTCATTCAAGTAGCTTTGTCTTTGTTGTTGTCTTTTAAATGGTTCTAGTAAAATTTTATGAAAGCAGGGTTTGTCTGGTAAGTAATAGAACTGAGTCGATTTAAAAAAAATGTTGAGCCAATTGTTACAATTCCTTAAAAATTTTCAAAATGGGGCCGCTTTCACACAAGTTCAAATTTCCTTGGCACACTTCCACTCGCTGCAATTTCTGGTCGTCAGCGAGTACTTTTGGGACCATCTTCGCGCACACGTTTCGCATGTTCATGTTCATGTGTTCCGTCACATTGCCATGAACCAAAGATTTTGATAAAAGTCGACGTCTGAGTTCGAAACTTTCCGTACACGAGTCACATTGTCGGTGTTTGTCGAAGTCACAGGTCTCCCAAAAAGGCCTGGTGTCACCAAAACACACCACTTCTATATAAAGCAACATCTGGGTAAGCCTGCTGGATCATTTTAAACCAGGGACCGTAACTCTTATGACTTTTATCAAAAAATCAAAAAATAAGAGTTATTTTTGATTTTTATATATTTAGATCAAAAATAAAAGTTATTTGATTTTAGTTTTTTTTTATCAATAATAAAAATCAATTCAAAATTTTTATTTATTTATTTATGCCGTATGTATTACAATATGCTCCATCATTCCAATTTTTATACATGAATATATGCGACTTATCCATTATCAAACGTCCAATAAACCCTTACGTAGATATATTCACGGTAGCAATGCTTTAATTAAAACAGTATTCAGAAGAAGCAAAATTAGGCGTAGTGATAAAGAAGAAACTGACAATTAAAATATAGAAAATTATGAAAATATCATGGAAAATGTATCAGCTATAAAATGTGAATAGAGCGAAATAAAAAAATTCTAAAATTCTTAGCTTAAGTAAAACTTAAAAAGTAATGGTTACTACTGCGAGAGGCTTATACGTTTTGGCTGCCATTCAAGCCACCATCCAAGTCAGGTGTTCAATTTTACCATCATAATCGATTCTAAATGTTCCTCAGATAAATTATATCTCAAATCTCCCAATATCAATCTGAGTGCCGAAAATTACCTTTCTATACTGACTTGAGTGGCAGGTACAGAATGAACAATTAAAGCTAATTTTCGAAGCCATGGATACGCAAATTTTTTGCTCTCCCAATATTCCAATAAATTAGCAGAAGTATCCAAACGTTTTTCTTTATAATTATCTATTTCAAAATATGTTTTTCGGAGGCTGTCATTTATTGACGTAGGAATGTCATCTTCATCCGAAGACGAATAATTCATCTCCATTGACTTTAAACCGTCAGCTAATAAAGATCGAGAGCTTGCAACGGAGCTTTCATCTATTAGAAATAAGTCTTCTGCAACAGGTGGTGTCCAGCAGGAAAATCGGTGAGTTTCAGTGTTTTTCTTAAATACAATACAAATAAGAAAACATTAAAAAAAATAACAAACAAAACATTAAAAATATATTATAAATTATTACAAATTATTTTAAATTTATTGTCTTAGCTCACCTAGCTTGAGCACCATTTTTTTAAAATGATTTTTGGCCGAATTTATTCTCTATTTGACAACACACGCTTAAATCTGGGGTCTAAAAATAGGGCTGCATACATAGTGTCACGTTCAAGCAACTTTGTTTGCCTTTTTTCGATGTGATCCAGAAGTTGTCTGGCCATCTTAGTATTGAAGTCTTTTAGAATAAAAATAAGCTCTAGCCAATTTTTATAAAAATCTCCGAACAATAATTTAGATTTTTGTAGTTTCAGCGTCAGAGTATTTACTGGTTGTAGAACCTGCATCATTTTTTCTAGTTCCGCCCACTCATGTCTTTGGAGTTGCTCGGATAATGGCAAATTTTCACAGCAAAATTCTTTTAAGTGTAGAAGTCGCTTCAACATGTTAAAAGTGGAGCTCCAACGTGTTGGTACGTCCAATATTGGTTTGTGGGTTTGGCTACTTTTTATACTATGTCTGGAATAGAATGAAAAATTTGACAAGGACACATTTTGTACATGCGAAGTTTAAGGAAATAACTTACCGATATGCAGGTGTTCTCAAATATTTTACACAATTCCGTGACTTATTCACTACATTTGTATTTAAGTTATCTAAAAAGTCTTTAACAGCTAACTGTAATGTGTGGGCAGCACATTTAATAGAAATAATATTTTCGAATCTTACATTACACACAATACTTTCGTAATTATCTTCTATTTCACTGTCACTTTCTTCGTCATCACTATGCAATGATAACAGCTCCACCGCTTTCACCATATTCCTGCCGTTATCAGTGGTTACTGCATAAACTTGCGCTTTATCTATATTGAAACTTTTCAAAACATTTTCAATTTTAGTGGTTAAATATTGCGCAGTATGTTTCTGTTTCAATTCAAGCATGGCTAGTGTGAATATTTCAAGTTTATTGGATGTGATTATTTGCACATTTACACCCAAAATAGCCCGATCGTGGCGAGTAGCTGTATCCATTTTTAAGCAAAGTATTTTATTTTTTGTTAAATTTCTTATATTATTTTTTAAGTTATCACACTGATCTTTCAAATGGTGTAAAATATTTCTTGAGTTTATTTTTGGAATATGTAGACCATCAAATATTGGGTTTGTTAATGTATTAAATGGCTCACTATCAAAATGTGACAAGGGCACTGATTGTTTAGTTAACAAAGTGATGCATGAATTAACAACTTCATTCACGGACATTTCAACGGTAAATTTAATTCTTTTATCGTTTTTGCTTACTTCACTGCTTTCTATTTTAGCCCTTTTGTCATCATATATATCACTATGGTCCTTTTGTAAATGTCTTTTCATATTAGTTAAACAGAGTGCACTCGTTTTTTTTTACAAAGTTTACATTCTCCATTAGAGCCTTCAATAATATAAAAATCACGTATGAATACATTTCGTTTTCTTCCCATTATGAATTTATATCAAACTTTTACTTTTTCAGTTTTATAAATAAGCAGTGCTCATCATAACTTTTCCCTCGCGATTGAATGCTATCATGTAATATGCAATATGCATTGAAATTAGCAAATTGAAAACAACAATAAGATTACGCTAATAATAAAAGGTGTACGCTTATAAAGGGTGATTTTTTAAGAGCTTGATAACTTTTTTAAAAAAAAAACGCATAAAATTTGCAAAATCTCATCGGTTCTTTATTTGAAACGTTAGATTGGTTCATGACATTTACTTTTTGAAGATAATTTCATTTAAATGTTGACCGCGGCTGCGTCTTAGGTGGTCCATTCGGAAAGTCCAATTTTGGGCAACTTTTTCGAGCATTTCGGCCGGAATAGCCCGAATTTCTTCGGAAATGTTGTCTTCCAAAGCTGGAATAGTTGCTGGCTTATTTCTGTAGACTTTAGACTTGACGTAGCCCCACAAAAAATAGTCTAAAGGCGTTAAATCGCATGATCTTGGTGGCCAACTTACGGGTCCATTTCTTGAGATGAATTGTTGTCCGAAGTTTTCCCTCAAAATGGCCATAGAATCGCGAGCTGTGTGGCATGTAGCGCCATCTTGTTGAAACCACATGTCAACCAAGTTCAGTTCTTCCATTTTTGGCAACAAAAAGTTTGTTAGCATCGAACGATAGCGATCGCCATTCACCGTAACGTTGCGTCCAACAGCATCTTTGAAAAAATACGGTCCAATGATTCCACCAGCGTACAAACCACACCAAACAGTGCATTTTTCGGGATGCATGGGCAGTTCTTGAACGGCTTCTGGTTGCTCTTCACCCCAAATGCGGCAATTTTGCTTATTTACGTAGCCATTCAACCAGAAATGAGCCTCATCGCTGAACAAAATTAAAGCGCGAAACACATTTCGAACCGAACACTGATTTTGGTAATAAAATTCAATGATTTGCAAGCGTTGCTCGTTAGTAAGTCTATTCATGATGAAATGTCAAAGCATACTGAGCATCTTTCTCTTTGACACCATGTCTGAAATCCCACGTGATCTGTCAAATACTAATGCATGAAAATCCTAACCTCAAAAAAATCACCCGTTAATAACAAGACCAAAAATGAAAGAACAAGTAATAGTGTTAAGTATTTCAAGTTCAGGGGCATAATATTTTGTTGTTATTATAACCGTACACTTACGTTTACATTAAAGCTTAACAGAGATTAAGAAACATATTATGTCACAAATTTTGAATTGATTTTTATTATTGATTTAAAAATATAAAAATCAAAAATAATTCTTATTTTTTGATCTAAAAAAATAAAAATCAAAAATAACTTCTATTTTTGATCTAAGAAAATAAAAATCAAAAATAACTTTTATTTTTGATCTAAAAAAATAAAAATCAAAATTTAAAAATCATACAATATTTCGCATATAGTTCACCTAAAAATCATGATGGTGTAATCAAAACTTTTCTACGATGTTCCTTTACGTATGATTTTTTTCATTAAAAATTGTAAAATAACTCTTATTTCCGGTCCCTGTTTTAAACGTCTCTGTCGCAAATTTATCGAGTTTAACACAGAATTTAATCGCGTACCTCTGCTCTAACGAAACGCGTCACGCGAAAATGTTTGTCTTGACTGACCAGCCGCTTGTTCGTTAACTAGGAACGACCTCTAAACAAATCCAGTAGGTGCGCGAACGCTCTGACAGTACAGTCACGGCGGTAGAAAATCAGTCCTATTACTTTCCGGGCAACAATTTTAGTGAAACAATTTTCTCATATTGGAAGGTGTTTGATTGAAACTTTTAATCTCGGAGCAATTTTTTGGTGTCTTACTTGTAATAACCTTACTAACAAAAAACACCTCAAGCCAATCGCTTAGCCTCCACATACCTAATATTAAGATTTCGAACTTCCAGGGGACTTTATACCACGTGAATTTGCCAATATGTAAGTTATCTCAATGAGAATAAAAGAGTGGGTTTTACTCATAACAGTGTCTCAAAGTGCCTAAAAAAGATTAGATCGGGGGAAAACTTTACCATTCAACTATATAACTACGAGTAATATCAAAACTTTCGAACACCCGGCTTTAGTCCATATAGAATGGCGATGGTTGGAGAAAACTCTTTATGAAACTCTGGGAGCCCTTAGTTAGTCTGCGGTATTTAACTATAGTAGTTTTAACAAAAATAGATAAAATCGAGTACATACTGCCAACTCTCATTTACCAGTTAGAATTATTTTAGTTATTTCAACAAGTTTTATGTCGAACATATCAGTCAATGGCCATATAAAATAGCTTCAAATATATTCTCGAGCATGTATTTAAACTATTCGGGTTGGGTTAAACTGTTGTGTGATATTTTAAAGAAATTAAATGAGCAAGTTTTCCTACAAATTTTCGTGCTTTGAAGGTTGCCAGTTGTAGAAGTATTAAATGTTCGGTTACACCCAAACTTGGGAGTTCCATATTTATTTTTATGATATTCAGTATTTCAATTATAAATAAATACTGACTTATTTTGACGCTTTGAAGGCTTTGTACCACTCGTAGGCTTGTGTTCTTGAATTACCTAAAGCTTTTTTTCACAATATTTTTGACCTTCGTCAGTCTGGAACGACGTTCGAATCAGGTCAAATGCACAAAAGAAATTGTTTAGAATGTCCTTAAGCATATACAGAATTTTAAAACTCGAAAAACTTCAACAGAATATACCGCAGTTTTACTACTCGTACTATCTCGAGAGGAGACCCAACAAAAGAGTTCCACTGACATTCTACATAAAATTCAGGAAGAATATAATGACCAAATATCCAAGAAAATGATAGGGCAGCACGCAGGAAACCGCTTCTGACTAAAACTCATAGTAAAGAACTCGTAAACTTTTTCAACGCTTATTGATCATGGACAACATATAAATGAAGGTATGTTGTTTGGAGCCATGTAGTCCAAATAAATCGCATCGATCGTAATGGCCAAAGGTATGTCTGCTGATCAATGTACATATATTATCAAGAATTTGATCTTTGCTATTCTTCACGGGTAGTGAAGCATAGTGGAGGATCCATCATTGTGTGGGAGTTTTTTCCTGGATGGGGCTGCTCCATATGATTGATGGAATTCTAAATAAGGAGAAATACGTCGACATCCTAAAAAATAACATTCTGCCATGGACTAAGGACAATTTGCATGTTATATGGACATTCCAACAAAATAACTATCCAAAGCACACGGCGAAATCAACACTAAATTTTTTTGTTGAAAATTTCATGAATGTTTTGGAGTGACCTGAAGAGAACACATCTGGGTTGATGTAAAAAAAGCTGTAGGTACCAAAAATATCACAAATATGGATGTCGTTTTTGATGAAATTAGGACGGCATGGCCAGCAACACTTGTGGTGTGCTGTCAGAGTTCTTACTTATAAGTCAATTCGCAATTAAAGTAAAAGGGTTAAGCAACAAAATACTAACTGAAAGTAAGCAATATTTTTTAATAGCAGTATTTTTTGCTGATCAAAAATTTTCAGTTGTAATTAGTTGTTATCTTAAAAAAACGGATTTTCAATTAAATTTTTTACTGTTGGAGTTTAAGTTTAATACGAACTAGTCCCTCAGTTTTTAAGGTATAGTTTTGAAATTTTGCAAACGTTATTTTCTCTTCAAGAATCTGCTCATTTGTCGGAACTGCCGATATCGGACCACTATAACATATAACTGCCATACAAACTGAACGATCGCAATCAAGTTCTTGTATGAAAAACTTTCACATTTGACAATATATCTTCACAAAAGTTGGCATAGATTATTTTCTAAAGCAACAATGTAATTTCCGAAGAAATTGTTCAGATCGGATTACTATAGCATATGGTTTCCATAAGATCTGAAAAAACAAATTAAGAAATTTGTTAGTGAATCGTTGGCCAAAAGCAATAACGTAACGTTGATACAGCCTCCATATTCGCCAGGTAACCTCCGTGGTTCACATCCTATAAAAACTTTTTTTTATTTCAATGGACTTTTAGATGCGTATGGTAATAGACTATACAAAAGTGATTCAAACTTTATAGTTCACTGAGACATGGAATGTCGCTGTGAAATTACTACTAAAACACATAAATTCACCGAATTGAAGTGCCGCAGAATACATCATGAGCAATCAAATAAACAACTCTACACAAATTTACTATAAACGGTAATTAGAAACTTGGAAGTTACACAGTTTTCACTGATATTGCTTGGCATTTCACATACTCAGGCTTACATTTCAAAACACATACATTTACATACATTGCCAACCATTTATACACGTACATATTGTGATACTGGGGGGGGGGGTGGGGGGGGGGGCTTTCCATTGGGTCAACTCGATTATTCACGTTGCTGTCCCAACAATCACACTCAATCTTCTTCGACTTTTCAAAACCTTCCGAATCATAGCTCGGTTGCATGTGAAATTCTGTTGCTCTTCTGGGTGGTATGTAAATGTTGTTGGTTGTTGGTGCATACACCACTTCACTTAGTACATTGCACAGCATACAAACCTATTGTTGCATGGCTGCAACTGCTATTCGTTCTTTTGGCTTGCCTTTCTGGTTGCTGGGCTCCCATGTACTTGGCAAAAAATGTATCTCGACTTTTTCTGACATTACTTCGGTTCCAACAATAAATTAACGAAAGGCGAAGGTAAGTGGTGTAAAAAATAAAAGCGAAGCTTCTAATGTCCAGAAGTAAAGTAAGAAATTGAGAATTGTTTTATTTAAATGAATGCAAATTTATTGATTTGTGACCAGGTAAAAAAGTATGCTTTGCTGAGATTTTTTCATTACGTGTTTGTGCTATGAAAATTTCACGTGATGAAGATAGCTCCCAGAGGCATTAGTTTATTCTAGATTTCAACAAGAAACCTTTTTATTTTTGAGATACTCTTAGAGACTTACTTTTATTTAAGGAGAACAAATTGTTATTAGAAAAAGTATAGTCCATATCAGACTGCAAAACTAGCACCAATCGGATGAAGAATTATCTATTTTGATTGACAAGCTCTATGTCAGCTGTAATCACGGTTTAGAATGTGGATTTTCATAGAATAAACACAGGAGTTCATGTAATCTGAGAGTGAAGAGCAATCTTAAAATATTCTTGGTTTGAAACTCGAAATCTTTTAATGAGTTACTTATAATTAGTTTGTTTAATAGGAACAGACAATGGAATTGATACGGAACAACTTCTTTGCCGAATATTTCAGTTTTCCCACTTTTTGATATGCGCTATGTGAGAGTTTTGTTGGCTTTGTCGTTCGCCAACCCGTAAAGTCATTTTGTTATTGTTGCTGTCGAGTGCTTTTAATAGTAAAAGGTAGGTATTGGATATATAGGTACTTATTGATAAATGTTATTTTTAGAAATTTAATAGAAAATACTTGCTAAAGCTGCTGCTACTGACTGCTTGTCAGCTACTGACGGGATGTGCTGCTTTTACGCACAGCGATAGTTTTTTGTTCTAGAGGGGCTGAAGACACATACGGAACTGCCTTGGTATTGTTCAATGGAATAGCAAATTTATTTAGAAACCATTCAAATGCAAACACAACTTTCCAGGACGTTATACAGAAGCACGCACCAGAAAGCAAAAAAGACGACTTGTTCGCCTTTGCGAAACAAGGTTTATAGAAAGGCATGAAAGCATTATAAGCTTTGTGGAGCTTTTCAATTCATTGTACTAAGTTTGGAAATAATTTCGAGTAAGACATGGTCCATTTCGTCTAAAGCATCTGCCTTCTTAGCAGCGGTAGAGAAAAGCGATTTTTTGCTTAGTCTATTCGCTTACAGATGATTTTTTCAACGATATTTTCCAAACAGCATCACAAATGTCTAAAGATCTTTTTGACATAGATCTTGTAGTGCCTAGAGTGACTTCGCGTCAAACTACTCGTGCTAATCCACCTTGCACAACCCCTGAAAGCCACTTCAGGGTTACAATATTTATTCATGCGTTGATGCTCTGATTCAAAACATGACAGAACGTTTATTAGTGAATGAGGATATACTCTCGTCATTTAAAATTCTACTCCCAGGTTTTGCTGCAATTGATAATGCCGAAGAATTAAAAAATTTTACTATTTAGTTCGAGGAGCAAATATCAATGACAGCATTAAAATCAGAGTATCGATTGTGATGTGCCAGCTTATCAACAATAGATCCAACCATAGAAGTGTTGAAATTACTGCAACATTGCGATGCAACGTATTTTAAAAATATTCACTACCTGCTTACAATTTTAGCAACTCTTCCAGTGACGACCGCTTCCGTTGAAAGAACTTTTTCAACCTTAAAAAGAATAAAAAATTTACCACGCATGTTGTTATCGCATGTTGGTTATTGCAGTGCACTGGGATATTAAAATAGATCCAGATGAAGTAATTAATGATATAGCAAACAAGAAGAAAAGAAAAATATTACTTATTTAAGTTACAACTACCAAATAATATAAGTGATATGTATATGAATTTTAATTGTTTTTTTAATAAACAGAAAATTTAAAGTTTATATATGTTTTTACTTCAGCCAACATTAACCCCCCCCAACCCCCCAAAATGAAAAGCTGGCTACGGGCCTGGTACACGTGCTCTTTAGTAAAGAAGCTAGGACGTGTTCGAATGACTGGAAGTTCAAAAAATGTTGTATTAGGATATATGGAAGCTAAAGCAAATCTTGACCTGATTGAACCCTATTTTTACACACAGATATTGTTAGGAAAGGATTGTCCCTGAATGTTAGATATTTGATAGAATTTGGGTCCACATCCAAATTCAATCAGAGTATATTGGTTAAGTGTCTCAATACTGTAAAAATTAATTTTTGTTTTTTTATAAAACCAAGAGGAAATTAATAAAATTTGGCGATGAAAAGATATTTTAACTTCTTCAAGTATTAGTTAGACTTTGGAAGGTTGTTTGAGAAACCCAGATATAAAATAGGATAATATAAAATACACAGGTACAAGTTAGATGCTCAGAACTAATTTTTATGTAATAAGAGATGCACACAAGAAATACGATGAAAGGAGGTTCGAAATTTTACTATATTAAAAAACGCTGTTTGAACCAGCTTTCCTCCTTGTACGTTTTGTTTATGTTATTTTTTTGTTGATAAGAACTAAGTTAATTAAACCAGGTATGTTTGGTAAAACGCATTTTTCTCCTATGCACATAGGCTTGTGTGTTGTTATGCAACTGAGTCTAATGTCATTATATAATATCACAATATGGCATGTCAATGCACTCGACCATATCAAATTTCCTGTGGGCCTATGAAAACAAGGGCATGTATGCATACACCTTTTTGCAAATGCAATTAACCACATACCCATACATATCTATATACTTAATATGATACAATATGAACTTCTGTATTCATAGTTTCACGTTACGTATACGCCATGGTCGCTAAAAGATATATATATAGTAGTGAGAATTAAGCTCGCCTATATAAACTTTATGCTTTACTTTGTCTTCATATCTCCGCGGTTTTATTAATACTTTTGTTTTGCTTTCGCCGTTCTGCTTTTTAGTTTTTCTGCTCTTTAATTTTGTGAAAAAGGCCAGAATTGAAATGGTTGGGACTGCATGGCTGGGCTGAGTTTAATTGCTCTGCTCTTCACAATGTGCACATCCTCGCTCCAAATGGCGCTTGCTCTGTGGATGGCGAATTGTTCTTAGTATGCTGTCGGCATACGAATTTCTCCATTTGCCTTTAGTGCAATTTTATATAGTTTTTCACGGAGACTTCATGCTTCCACAAACCTTCCAAGTGGTTAAAGGGGTATTTTAATACGAAGACGTAAATAAAATTAATAATAAATTGTCTTAATATGCTTCTTACTGACCGATAGTTGTATAAGTGGAATAAGACACTGATGCCAATAAGTGGATGTTGATAGAAAAATATTACATAACATATAGTTTTCGGGACTACTATTAAAACTGTTCAACACTCTGACCCTCAAATAAAAATGTTCCACAGATAGATAAAAATTGTATCATAATTATAATAAAATATAATCGAAAATACTAAGTTATATGTCTTTTGATTATCTGATTAGGCGAGCTTTGAAAAAATTTTAATTTTATATTGAATTCGTATCTGAAAAGATAGTTCCGTCTACCATAAAATTACATATTTCAGTGCTTCGCGTCGCCAATTAGGACGACAGCACTAACTGATTAATAACTTTCAAACAACGTGCTGCGAAAATTTTAGAAAAGATTAATTTTACATGTTTTATGTCTACTGAAATGAAAATGGATGATAACCCCTCTCACTTCTCATATAACGGTAACTAAATACGCTAAAGACATACAATTTTACATCAAATCAAACAAATGGTTTTAGAAAGTTTTATTGAAACGGTGGGTAAATTGGACGATGGTGGCATCGCCCACTTTTTTTCAAACAAGTTCAATATACATATGTATCTCCTAAACCACTTAAGCTACAAGAACCAAATTTGCTGAGTTTGAATAACTTATTAATATAACGAGATAAAATTTCGCAAGAATACTGTCCTAAGTGTATGACACCTTGTGATCAAAAGTTGTTTATATCCAATAAAAATTGTTCCAGCCCTCATGTATCGAATATTTAGACCCCGGTACCTATAGTTGACTTTGGGCGATATTAAGGGATAATCCTTCCCTTACGTATGTCTGTATGTCAAAAATGGATTGAATCGGACCAGTACTTCTCATAGCCCAAGATTTTCGAACTTGGGGTGACTTTGTACCATCAATTTGTGAACTATCCTAATGAAAACAAGAGAGAGTGTTTTACTCATTAGAGCGTATCTGTGTGATAAACTTGGTCTTTCCCCTATATAACTAATATCAGGATTTTGGAACATCCGGCTAACTTTACTCTATATGATTGGTTTTAGGCCTTAAATTATTTTCCTCGCTTTTATTCTTGCAAGCTGCAAGAGAATATAATTTTCGGTTGTACCCGAACGTAGGCCTTCCTTACTTCTTTTCTCATAACAATATATATTTGTGCCTTAAATAGGTACAATTGGGTGAAAACTTGACCTTGCCCCATATAACTATTATAATAAAACACAGGGAACATGTTTTAGTTTGTGACATGCTAATAGTTCATGAATAAAATTGCGTCGATATTGCCATTACTACCATATACTACATATCATGATTTTCGAGAACAAAATGCAATTGCGACAATAGATTTCGATTTCGGCTCTCAAGTGGATCATGATGCTCATGAAAGTAAATTCCAGAAGCGGCTAATAAAGCAACAGCAAAAAAACGCACAATTCCATAATTTTCAATTATCGACATTATGATTCGACGTTAAATTATCTCAAATGATGGGTCAAGTGTGGAAAATTTTATATGTGATTGAAAATGGGAAATTTATTTATACCACCATGCGCAACCATGGACTATCGTTTCAGTAAGTTTAGTGGCTGAGATGTGCCCTAGGCCAATAATAGTCAACAGCGGCTTTTCCAAAATCAATTTTTAATAAATCCTGATTCACACAAACATACTTTTTACATATACTACAAATATAAGTAAAGAATTTTCATCAAACTTTTTATTAAATTGGGGGTAGTCATTAACTCGCCACATATATTGTTGTTTTGCTCTATTTACAGTGTAATAACAGGAAGTTCTGATGCATTTTATTTGCCAAGCTGATACTGCCCAGGATTACATGCAGAGCTAACAGTAACCCGTTCTGGCGGCTATCCAAACTACACCAGCTTAGTAAACTGGAAATTCTTCCCACAACCGCACATTCATTTTCATTTTGGTTAAAATGTCTTTTGAGGTTTTCTGCAAAAAGTTGGTATTTGCGAGTTTCGGTTAGCCTTCAGCATTTCTGGCGCGCTCGAGGAAAAATAAAATACTTAGTTGTTAAGTGTTCCTCGGCATTTCACACTGTTACATATTAGATTCCTTATGTGGTTTTCTATTTTGTCGTTGAAATATGTAATATATTTTTTTTCGTTGAGTAGATATAATTAATATTTAACTGTATTTTAATTGAATGGTTTGAAATGGGATCGAAGAGAGTTCAGACAAGTTTTTAAATTTTGGTTTATCCAACTGTCGTAACTTAAAAAAAAAAAAATTTTTGTCAGAGAGGAAGGTGGAAATTTGGGACTATTAAAGCGATACAAGTAGCCTAAAGTAAATTCATTTAGCAGTGGTACACTTTTGGCTGGACTTTCAGTAAAATGAGGCAGTTCTCTATGTAATCTACGATCACCATAGGTTAGAGCTCTGTTTGCCACTGCCTGTCAATAAATCGGGATAAAGAACTTCATATGGAAACATATAAGGGCAGTGATGTATTTGGCTTGGCATAAATACTATTTTTAGGAATTGTACAAAAAGACCATTTATTTGATGCAAGTATATATATATTTTTAATTTATTTGTTGCCTTTCTTTTTCTTTAATCAAAAGTACACTTATTTCAATTTGTTTCAGCTAACTAATCACAGTAGGGTCAAACCTCGTCAAGTGATCCATGAATATTTCGAAAAATCAGCAATTTTGAATATTAGCAGTTTATTGGATGCATACCCTGTGATAAAAATATCTCGTCAAAATTCATTTTTTTTCTCAATGTTATTGAAATTTTGTATTTACTTTGGTATTCGAGATATTTATTTTTTTTTTTTGTGTTTCACGATTAAACTTTTAGTTTGTATTTTTGTTTTCTGCAGAATTGCTAAACTGATATGTCATGAAGGTAGTATAATATGCATTTATTTAATGCATTTCCTCCAGGTTAAATTGTTGACTTTGCAGACTGAAACCTTATCAAAAGTGTACATTAGCCCCTCGAACATGAAGAAGTTGTAGTAGTAGCTTATTTCTTAGTGTAAACGGCGTTCAAGCATATGCGAATAGCATAACTTAAAAAAAATTAAACTGTTCACTTCAAATTAATTTGCAATAAATATTGCGCCATTTTACCTACAACTGTGGCAAATCAAAGGCACTTAGAACTAACTAAATACTTGTATGATACAGATAACAGAAGCAAATCATTTGATTTGCACTTGAAAGCGAAATGGCGACAGTGTTGTAGAGAAGTATAAAGACACACAGAAATCACGGACTGAGCGCAGCAAAATCGACGAGATAGCTAAGGCAAAGTGCTTGAAGAAATTTGTGTGAGTGGAAGTGGGTAAGAGTGATGTGAAGAAAATGTTGACGATGATTTACAAGGCAAAAGTAATCATTCGGAGATGCCACACATCAAAGGTAAAGCAGATGATCAAGTGGTGGTGATAGCAATCGCGTAACGAATTAACTGCATACATATATAAGTATATTCATGTGTCTATATATATATATACAAATGCCGTTTTGAATCTGTTGACGTAGAAAAAGCCGGCAATGGCACTTCTAATGTTTTGTGAAAATATTTACACACTTCAATTAAATGTTGTGTGTTGTCGGTCACATAGGATTTGCAATTCGCTGGAAACACGCAAGAACACGAGAAAAAGACATACATACATACATACTATACATACATTAAATATATTTTGTAAATAAAAATGTTTTACAAATTACAAATTACAAATTTATTTTATTATAAATTTTTAATAAAACAGCACTGAAGAGTTTGAGGCACTTAACTTTTCACTCGTTTGGATATCCTTATTAATGCTAACTCGCATTACGAGAGAAGCATGTGGAACTATTTAACAACTTAAGTTCAATGCGTGTACGTTATACACACTAACTTTTTAATTTCACCTAAAACAGGGTGCCAATCATAATTTTTTTTTCAAACTCGAGTGTGGTACAGGGATAATTGTCCCTTGTTACAATTATCCCTGTACCACATTCGAGTTTTATATCTTAATTTAGTACTTAGTTATGACAGTTTATAGGTTTTGTGGCTAGGCAGTGGCTTGAATACGTCCATCCGCAATACAAAACGTCTCACGATGACGAAAAAACATATGTACCATATTGCATTAAGACGTCTCCATTTTTATTCAAGTTACATCTTACACAGACGAATGCACCGGCAGACAGTCACCCGGATTTAATCTCGCCATTTCATCCTGATCATTTATATATATGGGGTATTCCATACCAAATCGACCACTTTTGAACCCGACCCCTTTAGATTTTGCTGAAACTTATCCATCCTTTTCTACCCTTTAAAAAACATTTTGGAGAATTTTTTCAAAATTTTTTGTCCAACTTCAAAAAATTTATGAATTTTGATATTTTATGCTAAAAAAATGGCTGTTTTATATTCAAATAGCCATAACTTTTGTAAAAATTGACTTTTGGGGACCATTTTTTTTTTTTGATTTTTATTTTTGAATGAACTTTTCGAAAAAATACTCGAAAAAAATTTAACGATCAATTATATTAAATAATCGGTTTTTTTTAAGTAAAATCATAATTTTTTTTTGGAAGTTTTGAAGTTGGACAAAAAATTTTGAAAAAGCTTTCAAAAATGTTTTTCAAAGGGTAGAAAAGGATGGATAAGTTTCAGCAAAATCTGAAGGGGTCGGGTTCAAAAGTGGTCGATTTAGTATGGAATACCCCATATATATAACCGTGGCGGATTCAGAGCGGTGAAATGGGGGAAATTTCAGAGTTAGAACTTGCGAAGAATACTACTCAGTCTATATTCCACTGTTGGATAAAATCGGCAAAGATTTGAAAATGCGCTTTTCTAGAGAAATATTGGATGGATTTCAACTGAGTTTGCTGCTTCCAGAAAGAATATCTTTTTTGAAAACCAAAGAAATGCAAAATCTTATTGTCTGCTGGATTGATAGACTTAAAGGCGTTTTGTACAATGACAACGTTATGCAATTTTTGAAGCTCAAAGGTGAATTGATCACTGGCAGTGCCATTGGGGGCAGACGCAAAAGTCAAAGACAACAAGTTACCGCTTGTTGCATTGGAAACGTTGAAGAACTGCCACCCACCAAGGAACTGAAGTTGAAACCATTGCTAACCTGTTCTTTACATTGTTGTTATTTTGATGCAGGAGAGTAATACAAATCAATTTGCTGTCAAATGCTCACCGCGGAAGCCAACAAACAGGTAGTACTGCCAAATTTAATTTTTGTATCTGCTCTCTCGGTGTGTGGCGTTATGAAGTACGTCGCTGTGTCAGTCCCAAGGGTGAAATATCATAACAACAAGAAGTGAGGAAGTGCTCACAAAATAAATAAAAAACATTTTGTAAGTGTCTGTGTCTGAAAAACAATCAAAGATTACGAACAAAAAATGATTTAAAACAGTAGACTCGAGTACAAAGTGATTGGGCGCAATGTCACAAACGGCTAAATAAAGCCGACAACATGCGCAAAGCGACATTGGATGCTGCTATCAAGCAGATGAACGCCGCATTGAGTGCCCGAGAATTTGTGACATTATTACGAATATGACAGAATGCTGATTCCGAAATTGAAGCCCAAAGCACACTGCGAAACTTCAAGTATTCGCTCGCCTCTTCAAATACGGCTTGCACAGGTCAGCTAGACGCAGTCGGGCTAAACTGCAAACAATGATTGTTATAACAGTGTAATTTGTCTTCTGGGAAGTGAAGCAATTAATCAAAAAAGAATTTTTAGTGGTAATATTTAAATTGCATAATTACATTTGTGATAAGATTTACAACGTCTAAATTGTCGTTGTAAATGTCAAAGAGATTTACGAATTATGTCCTTCCGTCATTTTATACTGATTTCCATTAATGACCATTGATGGCCAACACTGAAGAGACCGGATGCCTTAAATCCTATCGCATCGATACAAAGCCTCTGATAGGCAGTTTTCTGATATAACCGAAAGTTATGACTGTACTACCTGAAACGTATGGCGTGAAAACATTTGTACAACGAGCTGGGTTCTTTCTTAGTTTCAAAAGAGACCATGTTTTACAATGTTAACTCAAAACTTTGATTTTAATATATTGTGCCACTACCAATTTTAGTTGTCGTTCTTAAGTGAAATTATTGAGTACAGGCTGTAAAAATAGTATAATGAAAGATTATTTAGAAAAGAGGAAACGTGAAGTTATAACCAACATATCTTACAAACATTCACTAACTGCTTACAGTACGAGCATTGCATTATATAAAACCTAGAGACTTTCATTGCTAAAAATAATGATAACCTCAGAATTCAAAGTCTTATTATTATACTTCAGAACTTAAGAATTACTTTTATGGTAAATAACGGGTGATTTTTTTGAGGTTAGGATTTTCATGCATTAGTATTTGACAGATCACGTGGGATTTCAGACATGGTGTCAAAGAGAAAGATGCTCAGTATGCTTTGACATTTCATCATGAATAGACTTACTAACGAGCAACGCTTGCAAATCATTGAATTTTATTACCAAAATCAGTGTTCGGTTCGAAATGTGTTTCGCGCGCGTGTTTTGTTCAGCGATGAGGCTCATTTCTGGTTGAATGGCTACGTAAATAAGCAAAATTGCCGCATTTGGGGTGAAGAGCAACCAGAAGCCGTTCAAGAACTGCCCATGCATCCCGAAAAATGCACTGTTTGGTGTGGTTTGTACGCTGGTGGAATCATTGGACCGTATTTTTTCAAAGATGCTGTTGGACGCAACGTTACGGTGAATGGCGATCGCTATCGTTCGATGCTAACAAACTTTTTGTTGCCAAAAATGGAAGAACTGAACTTGGTTGACATGTGGTTTCAACAAGATGGCGCTACATGCCACACAGCTCGCGATTCTATGGCCATTTTGAGGGAAAACTTCGGACAACAATTCATCTCAAGAAATGGACCCGTAAGTTGGCCACCAAGATCATGCGATTTAACGCCTTTAGACTATTTTTTGTGGGGCTACGTCAAGTCTAAAGTCTACAGAAATAAGCCAGCAACTATTCCAGCTTTGGAAGACAACATTTCCGAAGAAATTCGGGCTATTCCGGCCGAAATGCTCGAAAAAGTTGCCCAAAATTGGACTTTCCGAATGGACCACCTAAGACGCAGCCGCGGTCAACATTTAAATGAAATTATCTTCAAAAAGTAAATGTCATGAACCAATCTAACGTTTCAAATAAAGAACCGATGAGATTTTGCAAATTTTATGCGTTTTTTTTTTTTAAAAAGTTATCAAGCTCTTAAAAAATCACCCTATAGATTATACTGAGTAACCTCTGTTTGACTTAATTGTATTTTTGGTCGATATTGTTAACTCGATTTGACAATACCTAAATATTTCTCTTAGGGAGTGGTAATAATATAATACCATATGAGCTACTTCAATATCAGTACAAAACAAAAAGTAAAGAGAATCTGTTCATGCAAACTCAGGATTTTGAAACAAGTTGGTTCTTCCAAAGTAAACAGGACTTAAAAAAAAAACAAAACATATGGCTTTTTCGGCAAAATCAATTTATTTTATTCAAAATAATCTCCTTCTGCTTCAATACAGCTTTTTGCATGGTCCAAAAGCATTTCGAACGGGTGTTTTAGCTCGTTGGCCGGTGCAAGCCGGTTTCTGAGCAATTTTGGGTCATCATACAATTTGTGCGGAACAAACCGTGTGCACACCTTTCGTAAGCTCAAATGTTCGGTCAAAATGCTATAAATCGATGTTTTGGAGATGCTCAATTCCATGATGAATTCACGTACAGTTTACAAAGGTTGACCCACATGTTGATCGTCATTTATGTCCTCACGACCACTTTGAAAACGTTGAAACCACTTGTACATTCTGCTACGGGATAGGCAATCATCGCCATAGACTTGTTTCATCAATTGAAATATTTCAGTAAAAGTTTTACCAATTATAAAACAAAATTTGATCTTGGCTCTCTGTTCAAAGCTCATTTTCGCACCAACAACACAAACATACTGACACTTAAAGCGCAATAACTTCACTTCCAATTGATGAAATCTCATGAAATTCTTACTAGATAATCGATAATGATAGAAAATTCTAACGCATTAGTCGACATATAGATGGCGATACTAGGAGGCGCTAGATTCAAAAGTCCTGTTTACTATGGAACTCGCCTTGCACATATGTTAGCCACAGCCGTTCGGCGATTATTCCAAAGAAGAACAAACCCTTTACGAAATTGGACTTCAAGTACCTTAACGCATACCTCTTTGCTCAGATAAAATTGTTTTAAGGCGGTAAATGGAAAGTGCGAGGCCACTTAAATAGCAAGGGCAAATCTTACCTAAATATAGTATACGTAATATAGTAATAAAAGATATACACTAACTTTTGGTTACTTGCATACATGTATGTATATCATGAAATAGGTGAGTCTGGCAATTTAAAGGCTGCCTGAAAGCCTGAAAGGTCTTAGTAGACAATTTACTTCTGTCTTGAAAAGCATGTCCGAGGTTCGTTAAAGCTAAGAATAATATAAGAGATGGATGAAAGAAGGTAAGGGAAAGAGATCTAGGTATAAAAGAGACCCATTAGTCATGTTGAGTTGAGAAATAGAAAAATATGAAAATGTTTCAATATAATCGAGCTCAAGAATATGAAGTTGTAGAACAAGGGTGTTCTCTATTTATTATTCAATTATCGCCTTTATTCAACAATATTTGGCACTTTTCTTAGATGCTGAGATTGTCGGTAGAGAAATTGAAGTCACTTTCAACTGTTTGCATGCTAACGGAAACAAGTTAGACAACGATCTAAAATTTTCTGAATTGTAATTCTAATTGAATGGAATGACAAATTGGGTTTGTGGAGTATAATAAATGATTTAATTATTTTATCTAACCTCTTCTAAAAGTATTAAAAGCTGCTCTAAAAAGTTTAAGTCTTTAAAAGTTAATTGGTCAGTTAATTTTCATACTGATCACACCTGTCTAATCGTCCGTTTATTGGTTTACTAGCTGGAAACATAATAGGTTTCTGTAGAGTTCTTACGCCAAAATGTGTGGCTTCCCAGTTTCCTGAAGCAGCGGTTGATCAAAAGGAACTAATTCCAACCAGAAGAGGTCGCTTAAAACAAGTACATAGATGTGATGAAATTTAAAAGTCGCAGTGTGAAGTAAACAATTCGAAAAGAAAACCTCGTCAGGTAAGATAAATTCTTCCGTAGATATATCTGTTCTATTACAAAGCTTAAGTCATAACATTACTTACTACTATTCCTTTTGCTTTGTTTTGCCGGCAACCAAATAAAAATCTGATTCTATACCTCTTTTCCTTCTCTTCTCAAGCTTTGTTTACTTTTATTATCTACTTTTCCTTTTTACAATTTTTTTCTTTTTGTTGCATGCACAATTAATTAAGTCTCTCTTGACAATGTCCCTTGGCCAATTACATGGCAGACCGACAATACAATTATTATCAAAGATCAACCACACAGCCGTTTAATTGTAACCTCCCCAATGATATTCGTCCACTTAAAACACATATTACCAAGACGAAAGCTGTGTTTTGCATAGTCGGCATCAAAATATGATGTCACAACGGGAAAAGTTGGGTGAAGAAATAAAAATGAAAAACAAAAATTCGCACCGTGGTACGGAGAAAGAAAAAGGGAATATCTGAAACAAAGGATATGAATGCTCGCAAAGATTAACAATAAAAATCACAACGAGCAATGGCAACTTCTGGCTTTGGGATTTAACAAACAATATTCAGACAGAAAATAAGGGAAGGAGGGTATAAATTACAGACGGATATGTATCAATTTAGGTGTATGTGTTTATAAAAAAGGAAAATTGTGGGCAGGTGGGCATCGGTATCCAACAGCTTAACTTAAAATATATCAACCACTTTTCAAATATATCCTTCTACAATTGATTTAATTACGGATGAGTTAAATGTTAAAAATATGAAAAGCATAGCAATTTTGCACAAATCTACGACTCAACTGCTTTTACTGATACTTTAAAATATATATCCATTGTATTGACTTCAACCGTGAAACAACTTTAGGTACGGCCAATGATTTACCAACTCGACTGCATTGTAACGCAGCAAATTAACGCAATGCTCGCATCCTAAATACTATCATCATTGTGAATTGTGAATTAATGAATACGTATTTTCGGAATTATATAGTGTGATACCAAGTTCGCGTAAAAGCAGACGGATAAAATATTGCTTCAAAATTTTATTAAAGAATTACTACATAGTAATGTAATTGCTTAATGTCACACATCATAAACATGGGAGATTACCGATGAAAATACTTTTAGAGCGGTCACATCTTCAAAAATTAAGGAAGTTTTCTTTAGAGATATGTTTAGTATTTGATTATTGAGAAAGTAAATGTTTACTAATAAATCATACCTCATATCAAACCGAAATTAAAAAAAATGTTAGTAGTGTTGTTGAATTAATAAATTTTTGTAGAACATGCACGATAATATTTTAACAGGAACATATTTTGTAATAAAAAAATTACGTATTCGCATTGGAGTCCCTTCTGCAACCTAACTCAGTGTTCAGTATTTTTGTCATTCCATACCATAAAAGCTGAGGTAAATACCTTCATGTGAATATGTTCGACTATTAACAAAAAATTTTGGTTTATAAATAAAAAGTTACGTATATAAATCTCGAAAACTAGTAAGACTTATTAATTTAAATTTCGCGCGAAAACCCATTCGGCGAAATATATAGTAATATCGGAGTGATCAGTCCAAGTAAAAGCGTGATTGGTTCCAAAATCAGTGAATTTTTCGAAAAACAGCGTCGCCTTAAAGTCTGTGAAACAATGCTTACCGACCACCAGAATGTCATGAAACCTATTATTACTGGCGATGTGTCTTGGATTTATGCTTTCGACATGGACAAAGATGATATAACGACCGATATCGTGTGAAAGGTGAGCCGAAGCCGATAAGTCCACGTCAGAGAGGTCAGATAGCTTTGAACCACGATATAAAAACAACAATAATTTATATTTTTTAATATGATTTATTAATATTTATGTATATATAATACAACGAGTTGCGTGGCTGGATGTTTACCGGCGAAATGCCCTTGCGCCTGCAGGTAGCAATAACGAGTGACGTTGTGATAGGTTTCTTCGAATATGGAGGCGTGGTACACTCCGAACTCCACTCAACCGGCCAAACAACTCTTGGGTTTTGAAAGGATCATATTAAGTTTCCCACGAAGTTTATAACACAGAAGGAATCGTCGGAGACCCATTAACATATACTATATGTAAATGGTCAACGTTATAAGTTAAGTCAACTTAATCACTTCAGTATATATGTTAAGATCGGCAAAGTACTGCGAATATGCGTTATTCAAATTGACCAATCAATATCAAGATAAAGATGTTCAACCGCAAGCCTTCATCCCTCAAAACAAATATTTTAATATTCCCTCGACAGTTATTTTACGTAGTTAAGAATAAGTTAGAATTAATGCTTGTTTCAAAAAGAATTATAACTGTTGTGTTGAAGGTAGCTAAAATTTAAATGAATGTCGTAAATTAATTAATTCTTAAAATGGATAAAGAAAATAAAATGATACGTATACGCAGCGCAGTCCTCGATGTTATTTTAATCATAACGGGTGATTTTTTTGAGGTTAGGATTTTCATGCATTAGTATTTGACAGATCACGTGGGATTTCAGACATGGTGTCAAAGAGAAAGATGCTCAGTATGCTTTGACATTTCATCATGAATAGACTTACTAACGAGCAACGCTTGCAAATCATTGAATTTTATTACCAAAATCAGTGTTCGGTTCGAAATGTGAAAATCCGCTTTTTTATCGACAAATTTTGTTCAGCGATGAGGCTCATTTCTGGTTGAATGGCTACGTAAATAAGCAAAATTGCCGCATTTGGGGTGAAGAGCAACCAGAAGCCGTTCAAGAACTGCCCATGCATCCCGAAAAATGCACTGTTTGGTGTGGTTTGTACGCTGGTGGAATCATTGGACCGTATTTTTTCAAAGATGCTGTTGGACGCAACGTTACGGTGAATGGCGATCGCTATCGTTCGATGCTAATAAACTTTTTGTTGCCAAAAATGGAAGAACTGAACTTGGTTGACATGTGGTTTCAACAAGATGGCGCTACATGCCACACAGCTCGCGATTCTATGGCCATTTTGAGGGAAAACTTCGGACAACAATTCATCTCAAGAAATGGACCCGTAAGTTGGCCACCAAGATCATGCGATTTAACGCCTTTACACTATTTTTTGTGGGGCTACGTCAAGTCTAAAGTCTACAGAAATAAGCCAGCAACTATTCCAGCTTTGGAAGACAACATTTCCGAAGAAATTCGGGCTATTCCGGCCGAAATGCTCGAAAAAGTTGCCCAAAATTGGACTTTCCGAATGGACCACCTAAGACGCAGCCGCGGTCAACATTTAAATGAAATTATCTTCAAAAAGTAAATGTCATGAACCAATCTAACGTTTCAAATAAAGAACCGATGAGATTTTGCAAATTTTATGCGTTTTTTTTTAAAAAAAAGTTATCAAGCTCTTAAAAAATCACCCTATATAATTTTTATAACTAAATAAGTATCTGCTCTTCTTTCGTTTTACACATGCCATAAAACTCCCATTCTTCGTATAGTTTTTTCAGTACGCTGCAAAACGGAATGTTTGTTGTTACCTTTCTGGCTTTACTGCCTCATTTTAACATTCTTGTATTAAGAAAAGAGCATTTGTCGTCAATATTTTTTCGTAACAACTCAGTTCATTGCATGCCTTTGCTGATTTTAAGAATTTTTCGAAATGTTGAAATGCCTTTAACAGTCTTTGCTACTGATTCCAATAGACAGCACACACTTCAAATGTAAATTGAAGCATTCACATTCATATATTTGTAGTTCTTTACTTAATACTGCTTTACATCCTAGCAGGTAAACCACTAAGTTTCATCTATTCGATTTACTACAATAGAGTATCGGCTTTTGTTTTTTAAGGTTTTCCTTCTTAACTATTTTCTATTCTTATGCTTCCATTAATTTTGTGGAAAAATGCTACTTTTGCTAGAGTCATGTACTTAAGGCATTTTGGTTAAATTTGTACTTTTTTGCGCCTCTTTATGGCTCAATGGCCTCCTATTTGCCATTTCTCTATATGTATTCGGTTCCTATTGCCTCAAGACAAATTTTCTTTAAGTAACGTAATGTACTTTAACTGCAAGACCTCTGGTTGCAATTTTCCGACGCTTCACATTCAGTAGCAAACTTAATTGTCGCGCAACATTAATTTATGTTTGCTTTTTAGGCAATCTTTGTGGGCGTTCTTACGACTCTGACGACAATGTCATTAACTTAGCATATGCCTCAACACTTTCATTTCCTAGCGAATTTCTTGATGTGCTGCGCCTCAAGGTCTTCATTGTGATTCGAATGTTGATATAATGGATGTTGTTACAACGTTTGGAACTACGCTGCACAGGTCAAACAAATATCATGTTTCGAACGTATTTACATATGCCAGTGCTCTGTTTTAGCGAGTGACGCAGCGTTGTCACGAAAGGGGTTTGAGCACTTAGCTTCTAATTTAATTATATTATTATTTCGTGGTAATCAAGAAATTGTGTGTCGTTTAGAGGACAAATGGGTGCCCAATGCACATTAAACGAAAATCTTTTCACATATTTAGATTAAAATTGACCAAGAATTTAGCATTCTACATCACAAGTATTGAATGTTTCCTAACTAGGTTAGTTAACGAAGCTTAAATTGCCTGACAGTCTTCCCAAGAAGCCACAGCAAATTACAGGCCGCTATTCAAAGTTAAGCTTGCATGTTTTTTTCTCAAAAGACTTGTCTAACAGGATGGAAAACTCAGATCGCTTTAAGGAAAACCACCACAACTCCCTTGAAGGAAACTTAGGACAGGATGAGTTTATATCCGGTTATACAGTGTGCGCGGAACCATGTCGAAATTACAGGGCCAATATCTTTACAATGCCCAAGAAAAAATATCACTTAACCTCTCCTAGAAGAGAGTAGAGTGGGGTAAGACAGGTAAATTTGCCTCTGTTACTTTTTGTTTAGATTCAAAAAAAAATATCTCGTTGTTTTAATAAAATTCACTTTTATAAAAAAATGGCAGGTTATTCATTGGTCTAGCAATGATTTTTGCGCAGTAGCTCAAATTAGTTACCCTCTTTAGGAAGCCCATAAGAAAAATTATAGCAGAAAACATTGCAACAAATCGAGTAATTTTATTGGGTTACCAAAAATTAAAAATGAGTGAGTTAGTTTCATTCACATCTCAACGAATATTTTTTTTCCCAATGAAAGCTGTTATAAAGCCGAAAACAGAATAGTCTGTCGACAGGTTTTACCGTCTTTTCTTAGATCCACACTTCGAACATGGTAAACAAGTTATGAACTGTGGTACAGCACATTGAAATGGAAGGTAGACCACATACTTCTTGTTTCATGTAGTAGGACACATGTGAGGTAATTTTATTCTGATGCTTGTTCTGTTTTTACATTAGTAAAGCGGCAGAGACTTCTTCAGTTTTAAAATTATTTACCATTGCAATCGAAACTAATCAAATCTTATAAATGTCCTCGAAGTATTTTCGCCTTTCAAAAGTTTGCCCTTCAAATTCTACTGATAAAGACAAATCACTGAATTCCATGCGGCTGGTGTGCGGCAATGATGCAGTGCTATTTTCAACACTTTTTCAGTTATCACAATTTGGCGATTCTTGCATGTAGATCGTATGTGGTCGCAAAAGCAAGTATTCATTAAATGATTTTATCTTACTAATGTATAGGTGACTGGCGCAACTGCTTGAGATCGAAACCTTCTCTTGTCAAAAGAGAAGGCGTTGAAAGGGTATGTCACTCTCCGCACAGTGCGTACGCATTACCATCAATTGAAAGCTTTCTAGTTCCTTACAAACTAACATTCGCCAGACAAAATGCTGCACGATGTTGATCTTGTGCAGAAATTGCAACGTCGTTCATCTTGCAAGTTGTCGTCACCTCAGTCATTTCTTTTGCTGCCAACCTTCTACGTATAGCTGGATGGAGTTTAGATGCAAACGCTTGATATACCAATTTGCATACCCTCCCGCCTATTCATTTTGTATGTTTTTTCTTTTACTTCCGATCGCAATTGCTATTTTTGCATGTTTGAGTTCTATTTGTTATACGCGCTCTCACGTCATTTGCTTTATGGTTCACTTTTTAAATAATTTTAAGCAATTTACTGTATTCCCGCTACATTGCGGTACTTCGCTTACATGCTCAACTTACCAAACGCAGCTTGTGGTATGGAAAATGATATTATGAATAATGACATGGTGACAGTTGCTTTTCAACATATATCTAACCCCATCTACAGCTCGGTGGTTGAGATGGTCGCACTCACATATATATTTCAAAAATATAAGCTTTAAGTACTTCAGACTAGCTTCTGTATGGTGGGTGGTTGTTACATAAATTTTTGCGAAATGTATTTCTTAAGTTCAAAGTATGGTAAAACGAATTTTCTTGACTTACCATCTTGGCATACCTAGTCTTATTGTTGCAGCTTAAACAACCAAAAAAAGTCGATTTTTGGGAATTAAAGAACGAAAGAAAAGTTGTGTACCGATATCTTTGCAAATTTGAGGGTATACTTATACTGTATGTAGCAAATATATGTTTCAAGAATACACAATGAAAGTTAAAAAAATATAGAAAAATTGCTTAAAACATACGAGATCTGCGGCGGCGTTAAACAGAGAATTGGCAGAGAAAACCCGAAAGGTCAATTAGAATAAGAATTATATACAGAACAGGCAGAAATTGACAGATTGAATCATTTGTGTACGAGATACCAGTGTAGCAAATTTTAAAAATGCTGTTTCGAGAAAAACACGTTTAAAAATAAACCCGTGAAGCTTTTAAGCTGAGCGGGTACCATTTAAATGGCTGCAACTCAAAATCCACTTTATATAACGATTTTAGTTTTTATTATTTAAAGGTATAAAGGCATACAGATTTCAAAATTATAAAACATAAAAATCTTAAATTCACAATTTTCGTACATTATAGTAGACAGTGCGTAGCTGAAATAAACTTGCAACTCGATGCCTGATGTGAACTGACTTACCGCGATGACGCTGAAACATTGACTTTGTTGCTATAACTTCAACATGACGAATGATGTTTGTTGATTATGTGACTCTGAAGACTTTTTGTTACCACTTTTTCCGGTGCTTAAATGGCTGTTGGATTGGAAGAGTTGAATTGCAGTTTGTCTTGATGACGCTTTCAACAAATGTGAATGGGCGCAACGCAGCGCCAGATAGGGTTCGTAATTACAAACAAGAGAAGAGACGGAGTAATTAATGCAAGCACAAAAGCTGTACGAATTATTTTGCTATTACAGTTACTCGATTGCAGAAAAACACACACGCATTCGCTTATGCATAGGTATTTACTTGCACGTTTTACTGTATTTATATTTCCAACCCCAGCACTCGATGGACCATGCAATTTTGTCATCAGCCAAATCGCAGTCTTTCGTTTTTATTGATTTTCTTTGCCTCCCATCATCCGCTCAGTTGCTTTACTGCCCCTCATTTTAACATAAATGTGATGCAAAATTTTCACACCTTCGTGGGACACCTTTCATCGAATCTCTTAATCGTTGAATTGTCCCTAGTTCTTACATATTTCGCTGGGGTTCCTTCCTTTGCTTGCATTTCTTTGCGTTTGCTTATCGCTGAACCATAAAAACTACGACGTCTAAAATCACCAGCTAGGTGATTTTGCTGTTGTCATTATTGCATTAAATGTCGTTGAGATACATTTTATACCCCTTTTGCACTTTGGTTTGGTGCTGAGCTTTCTTGCTGCAAGTTTTTATATTTTAGTGTTTGAAATTTATATTTTTCTTCCTTGGTATCTGTGACAAATATTATTCGCCCTTTTATCGAGCTCCTGGCTTGTGTGTGGCTATATATGTATTTTTGTGTCGCCACAGAACACCCAACCGTCTGAGTCTGTAAGCTCAAGGAAAAATTTTTCAACGCTTAAAGCGATACCACTGGAAATATTTATATTTAATCTCAGTTTCCGCTCCTGTGTTTTGTCTCCACAGCAATTTTTCCCCTTTTCTCTGTTTCTTGCTGTTTCCCTTCCGTTCTTAATTGCAAATAATCATTGAAAAAGAGTAGAAATTGTTCGTTAACGATTTGAAAGATAAGAAAAATAATAACAAAGCGGTTCACCTGAATTTAAGCTTATAGAAACCAGATTCCAGTGAATGGAAACAATTATATCTTCATTGCTTCTGTCTTTTTTCAGTCTGACTAAATCAGCACAACTGCTCCCAAGACTTCCTGTCATAATGAGTACTAAAGAGCATGTGGAGGATTCACGTACAATAATTCTCTGATATAACCACTTAATAATGATCAAAAGCAGGAGCATCTTTTCTTTCTTCAGTCGTAAAATAAGTCAACAAAGAATATTGCATAATTACATAGTAAAAATACACTGGTAAGAAAACAGGTTTATTTGAGCAGTTTTTGAGTAGCCCAAGTAAACTATATATTGTAAAATTCGAAGCCATAAGGATAATCAAAGAAGCACTGTTTGAAGTGATTGACTTTGAGATACGCTCCCAACTCTTTTTACGCAAAACTAAGTACTCTGAAGACAAGCGAAGAGTTCAACTACAAGTTTATAGAACTTAGGAGAGATCATAAGATCGTTTGAGAGCACCCATCGCCATTAAGTGCGAATAATATTTATAATTGTTATTATTTACAAGAACAGTCACATTTCAACAGACTGATACGTCAAGTTAAACCGTTTTATAAAAATTGAAGCTCCACCGAAATTTCTACCAAACTTTTAATTCAAATAATCTTTCGCTTGTGGCAAAACATTATAGCGTAATAATAATTTCCTCTTATTTTCTTACTATCGGTTACTACAATAATAAGAACCTTTTTTGATGAAACTTTTGTTTCCACCCAAAAAACTGATTAAACTGAGTTCGAATTCGGTCCACTTCATGTACTTTCGACCTTCCTATTAATTCAAAAGTCATTCCCAATAGGTGCTTCTTGAAGAAAATAGGAACATTGCCAACAAGAATTTATATCACATATATATAACCTTGTATTTGTAACAGCACATCCGGCTATTGTGTTATTTTCCATATAAGTAGTACCATAAAATGGGACTATAAAAATATATGATTGTAGTTATTACATACTCAGGGTCATCTATAAACAAATCTAAGATCACATCTGATTAAACTTTGTGTGATGGAAAGAAAAAGTTTTTTGTCTAAATAGTAGATAGCAGTTTTCTCACAATATTAACTTTCGGTTTAACTCTTGCTTTCATGCATTTCTTGCATGATAAAGATTACTGATTTCCACAAAGCAGTTATTTATTACTAATTAGTGAACAAAGAATGTTTCACTTATTTGGATGTTCATTTTCCGTAAAAATTTTATTTACCGTTATGATTTCAATTAGTTACAGCATACCGCTCACTTAATATATAGTTTAATGTTATATCTATCTCAAATTCCTCCAAATCCGCACATATTAGTAGCTTAGTTGTGCTTAAATTTTTCAAAGCCCCTAGTGATTGTGTTCAAGTGGAGCATTTAGTTAAACTAATTCAATTAACCCACAGCTTGTGGTTAATTCTTACGCCAAGTTAACGAAGCATTGAGTTAGTAATTAGCGAAGATCTTAAGCTATAACACACTTAAATTAATTAATTGTCTAAGCTAGTTCACTCAAAAGAAAGAGATATGTACATACAAGTATATGGGGAGATTCTTGATAATAAATGTCTTTTTTTAATTAATTGCTTTAAAGTAATTTTTTTTCTTATGTATTCAAGTATGTGATTGCTCTTTTTGTATATCTTAGCGATTGCTCTACTAAATACTTTATTTGACTTCTTAATGCAGACAGTTTCCAACAGCACAGCACGTCATAACTTAGCCTTGTCGCTAAATTGTCATCATCAACTGTGATGCTCACGAACACACACAAGGCGTACTAATTGTAATATACTATCTATTTGCCATTTGTTCACGTACTTTAGTTGCTTTGTGCCCTTGCAGAACAACCAACCAAAGTCCAATGCAGCGACTTTTTGTCTTTGTTTTCGTGTTTTTTTTATAAATTCTTGTTGCTTCGTTTTATACTAGGCGTATAGATATATGTACAATGGTATTTTACTTTGTAGGGCAGCAAATGGTTTTAGAGTTATCTCAGAGGTTAACAAAGCACAAATTATTTAGATGTAATGAAACTGAAGTGTTTATGGTGTAACCTCAGAAAGTAGTGCAAGATCTAGTCCACTAGATCTGTTATAAGATATTCATACTTTGAGCTTGTGGTTTTGAAAACAAATACTTACAGAACTTCTCAGACCCCTTCCATTGTTGAAACCAAATACATACGAGTATAAAGTTTCAGGGTCCCGAAATATGTGATTTCACCAAAAAGTGGGCGGTGTCAGGTCCGTCTGGCATATTTAGTTATTGATTTATTGCGCTTTGAATAGCCCTGATTGAGTTGCTTTAATTACTTTTTATTTTGAACAAGCATTCTATTTGTATAAAAGCGTGTTTTCGGTGTAAAAGAGAAAGGAGAAAAATTAAAATGTATTGAAAAAGAAAAGACGAAAGAGATATAGTATGCGATTGTCCAAACATTGGCAAAGCGGTTAAGTAGAACGTCTTGGCGATATAAGTACCTTGGAGTTTTGAGGCTTTTCGTGCTTTGGCGCTTTTAACTCGATTTTAATATTCAATTGAATGTTTGCCAGAGCAACTACATATAAAGTGTTACAGAAACACTTCCAAGAAAATTAATTTAGCAGAAAATTGTCTGTTGCGCTTGCTTGCGTCGCAGGCTTACCGTGTTCGTGTTGCAATTTTTAACGACTTTTTCCACAAGGGACGCATCTTTTCAATTTGTAGGTATACATCCGTTTCTTATTATTGAAACTAATTTTCGAAAAGAAACGTTATGCTATGTTATGTAGCATTCGTGACCACATCCTTACACAAATCCTCCTTCTGCTGTTTTATCAGGTTCAACTCATTTCTCAGAAGGAAACTTAAACGTTACGCAATTTAATTTAAGTTCGTCTGTTAGGCAACCTTTTTCGCCGTACAACGGCACTTACCACGTTAACGTCACTGCTCTTAGCATAGCATATGCCTCAACACTTTCATTTCCTGGGAAATTTCACAGCTCGTTTCTTGTTACGCTGCGCCTCGGGGTCATTATTGCGATAGGAATATTGTCATTACGGATGTTTTTACAGTGTTTGTAGCTTTAAGTAGGTATGTATAGCCGCTGGTAAAATAAATATCTATCCGCTACTTCGGCGAAGGACGCGATGTCGGAACGAAAGGAGGTTGAGCGCTTAGCTTATAATTTAATCATTTTATATTTTATTATAGATATAAGTCATTGCCACGAAATTCTGTGATGTTATTGCGGCAAATGGGTGCCCAATAATCCATATGTTTCTTCTTATGCATGTTAAAGAGAAAAGTTATCACATTTCTTTAGTGTACCTTAGTGTAGCTAACCAGTTATGTTAGTTAGCACACTTAAGTTTACTGACAGTCTCTTCGCGAACAGTTAGGAAACTTCAGGACCATATTAAATTACAGGGTTGAGTGACACCGAACAAATCCGGAATTATACTGAAATTAGCTGCCAACTTAATAATGCGTTAGGAACAAAAATTACTATTCCAATCCTAAAGTACTAACCGCATCTAAAATACTGTCAAAGCTTCATGACATTTCATTCAAGTACCAAGGCACACTGGTCAAAAAGATTAAAAGTGGGCGGACGTCAAAGACTTTCGTAGTTTTTATTGTGGGGTGTGACTAACAAATGAAATCGAGTGATTTAGTTAGTATCTTTGTCATCTCATTTGACATTTTTCAGCTGGCAGGACTTTTTAATGCACAAGGAATTATTTTCATCAACTGTTTGCGAACACTGCTCATTTATTAACATGAGAGTAATTTTATTTCTAAGCTAGATCTTTTGTTAGATAAATAAAGGGATAAGGAATACTTCTATTTTGGTTCTTAGGCACCTTCTTAATAATATGTCTTTGCAATTGTTCACCATTATAATAGAAACTGATGAAATCTTACGAAGTAACAGTTCCATTGGCTAGAAGCGCCTTTGAAAACTCAGTAAACACTTTATAGTTGTGTAACTAAATACTGATTTTCAGTTTATCTCAATCTCTGGCCTTCCCCAATTTAAGTGTGTTTTTAAATTTTCAGATAAGAACAAAGTGATAATTCGCAGCAGCTATGACAAAATGATGAAGAGTTAATTTCAAAACTTCTTTAATACGTATAAGAGCTATTTGAAGATTCGTATGAGTGGTTTGAGTTCGAAAGCGTAAATATTCATTCAACGATTTTATCTTTCCAGCATATCTGCATTATTTGTCGTGTGTGTTATAGATGCATATGACAGTAATGAAGCTTTACAAGCAAAAACCACTCGACAATATGGTGTCTTGCGCTAATTTGTTGTTTGTTATTTTACTGTTGTTGTATGAAAAAGGCGCATGAGACAGTTTTACAAATAAAAATCACTCGGCAATATGGTGCCTTGCGCTAATGTTGTTGACATTGCACGTCACAATCAACCCTCTAGGTTATAGAAGTTTCTTAGTTGATGTTACGGATTATTCGCGCTCTTTTTGTTTTACGCAGTTGATCCTTCTCACTTCATTAGTTTTATCGCCTCTTTTTTAAACAATTTAGCTAAACTTTCTGTGGTCTCTCTACGTGGTGATGCCTTGCATACTCACTC
>NC_064303.1:26390654-26473492 GCF_023373825.1 Bactrocera dorsalis | reverse complement strand
GTGGACTCGCACTTCAAATATCTCATATATAGTCTTCTTAGTGACAGGACGGTCATTGCGAAGTGGTGTTAAGAATCCCGCGATATATTTATTGAGAAAACACGTAGGGTGGCGTACTTTACATTGTGATATTTAACTGGAATAGAAAAACCCAAGTCGTTAACCCAAGTAAAACTGAAATGGTTTTATTTACTAGGAGGTATAAGCTCCCAAACGTGCCTCTTACCTCTTTCAGGAGTTATTGTATTCAGTCTATTGAAAAGATGAAATACGTAGGCGTATCATTTTATTATAGGAGAGAATTAGGAAGTCATCGGCTGTCAAATATATTTTTATATAGAAGTTATAGGGAAAAGGTGAGAGACTCTCACCAAAGGTGGTATTTTGGCTCTACGAAATCGTAGTAAATCCTATAAAGTTCTATAGTGTAGCTAAAATTATGCTAACTCATTCCTTTGAGGGGTATTTTTCATTTCCTCAATTTGGTAGAAATTAATTCTTACTTTCCCACATATATATGACGTATGTTGTATGTTATATAGTTTAGAATTCGTGCGTTCATAAAATGGAAATACTCAAAACCACAGATTGATTTGTATCAAATGAAACACGTTTGTACATACACATAAATGAGCGAACTAGATATTCGAAAAATACAAAAACAAAAGGCTAATGTCGAAAACATAAATTTCCAACGCAGAAATATGGTAAAAGCACGAAAAAATCTTAAAAAAGGGATATGGCAACACTGGAAATGAAATGCAATATCTTTGCATACTTCTCGCTGGTATGGCGATCACCAAGCCGGCCGAACAGTAACAACAACAAGCTGGATGAAATGTGTTGAAAAGCAAAAAATAAATGAAAATTCAACAATGGCTGCGGCTAAAACTCGTATTGCACACAAAATATTTTTTTGGTATTTTTTTCATTTTTCTGGAGCTTTTTCATTCTCATGTGCTTTCAATTGCCTACAGATGCTCACATCCATACAAAGAAAATGGTAGGTTTGATTATCGAATTGGCCTATAGGGAGCTAAAAGTAAAAAAGAATACATTTAGAAGAGCTTCCTGATACATATTATGTATTTATCTGTTTTCGTATATTTATGTAATATTTTCACATTTCTTCAATATGAAAATTAATTCCTGAGTGGGCTTGGAAGTTAAAGACTTAATAAAGATATTAGCGTTTTATTATTTTAGTTATTTGATTCCTTGAAAACAGTTGGGAAACATTCTCTAAATTTTTTCAAGCAGCAAAAAAATGTTTCTCCAAACTATTCACTTTGTTACGCAATGTCGTTTAAGTGGTGTAATTGCATTTTATAATTATGGAAAACAAAATTTTCAATCTGATACCTATTTTGTTATAACTGGTTTAAAATATTATGTATACGAGTATTGGAGACCAAACTGTTGATTTTATGTCTTTGGCACACAATTTTATCGAAGATTTACCACTTTGCCTAAAGAGGTTACTGTTGAAGACGGAATTCATGAATTCTTAGTGAATATTATTCAGACATGTCTTTAGAGCTATTTTTCAGGCCATTACATAAATGTATACGTCTAAAATGACCTCTCATTGGATCGCTTTACTATAAGTCCATTCGTAGCAGTATTTGACAAGATGTAATATTCTGTCTGAAACACTTGAAGCGAAATTTTTATCAGAGTCTAAACACGAAAATAATTTAAGCATTGAAATTCAAAATTTACTTAAGTCTCAATAGATACATTCCGCGGTTTCGAGTTAGCAACTTTTTTGTGTTTTTCGTCTCGCATTTGTCATAATTAAATTATTAACTCAGTCTTTTTGTCGTATGAATGCATCGAAAATCTCCGAATATTGGAAGTGTTTTACCGAGAAAAGGTAAACATAAATCTTTGTGAGAGAATTAAGTTTACCTTCTCTCGGTAAAAAACTTACAATATCATGACCAGCTCAAAAATTTTGTGAGTGTGCCAGCAACATCTAATTCTTTTGTCTGATTTAGTTTTAGAAATTCTCCGCTTTTATAAATTTTCTAGTAAAATATCGGATGGCGTAGTCATACCCATATACACATACAATATGTGATTGAACAAATAACATTGGACGGTGAACAATAACGTTGGCATGTAAATCTTTTCAACGATGGGAAGCTGTGTGGAGAGAGTGACGTTCGAAAAATTTTAGTATACAAACACCTTCGCTGCCATAGCACCGTCAAAAAAGAAACGAAAAAGTAACAGGTATCGGTAAAAATGTTCCACTGAGCTTCATTAAAATTTAATAGAATACGCTGATCGAATTTTCATGGAAATTTTGTATGGCTTGATTCTTTTTTCGCTGGTTGGCTTTAAATTGGCCAAGATTTATGACTCATAGGACATATATATTTTATTATTTCCATAGGCTATAGCGAAAAAATACCAAATTGATTGAAGAGTTTTCTTCACTTTATTATAACTAGCTGCGAGAACCCTCCCTTTTACTTATTGAAAGGGTGTTTTGATAACGATTAACTGAGCACCTTTGGTTCTTGTTTATTAATTGTGGTCTGAAGTTATTAGACTCCATTAATTTTTAGGACGTCTGTGAACAAAAGATAATAATCTTTTCTCACATAAAAATCTTACGATTTGAAATTATTGGATTTTTTTTGTAAAATTGGAGCTGAGACAACCAAAGCAGCAAAATAGTATCGGAATAAGGAAGAGTGGAAATAAGAGTGCAGGTATGCCGGCGAAGGGTTTTGCCAACGATACCAAGGCATAAACCCTTATATCCCAGTTCCAAATTTATCGCTTAACAGCACAAAATACATTTGTCCGAGGTCACTGCGGAAATACTCTCGTTTCCCAGAGATTTCGAGCTGATGGCTGCAAAGGCAAAGACAATTACAACACCCAGCACTGTACTCATGCTCTCGGGCCAACTGACCGTCCTATCAGTTGAACAAAGGAAAACATGAGTTGCAGCAATGCAAACAATGAGGTTAAAATGAAAACAACAAGAACTCTTGGCGGACCGACGTTGAAATTGCTTTTGTTATAGCATGTTTCTAATGATTGCTACCTACTATATGGTCTACCCGGTGGATTACGGGTGTTGCTGTTGCCGTTGCTGTTGGTGGATTGGAGAAGCAGTCCATGGTAGCGTCGTATGTGGAGCATATGAATTTATCGTCTTGCTCCATCTGCAACGGTTAAATATCGATTTTTTGTTAAATCAGAAATTTTATGCAAAGAATGTACAGAAAACTGGAGGTGTGTATGTAACTGTGTACACATGTTGTGATATCCACTTAAACAAAATAGTCTTGAAGTTTGATCGTAGCTAGTTTACTCCCGGTTTGCCAAATCAGATGATCAATATGCTCGTTCCAATTTTCTGTTGACTTGTTAACTTATGTTATATATTTAGAGAAGCTCGAATAAATTTTACAGACATTGACCAATAGGGTGCTTCAAACATTTTTTTTTTTTAATTTTTTTTTTTCAACCTTACCTTATCGCTATTTTATTTTTAGTTTTTCAATCACTAACTTTTGAGGGGGTGAGAGTTGAAAAAAACTCAACAATTTTTTTTGAAGCACGCTATTGACCAATCTATGATAAAATAAATACATAACATTTATTTCAAGCCGTGAATTTGAAAATGAGCTCATACTAGAAAAATTGTAAACTTAACCTAAGCCAACCCTTTGGAATATCATGTTTAAAGAAAACATTTAGCAGCTTTTGCCCGCTTGGTTATTCTGTCGTATGTATGGATGTATATTCTTTGTTTTTTTTTCAGCCTCAATGGCCTGCTTCAGTTATAAGATAACCTAGTTTAGAAAGTAAGTAACGAATATGTTTGTATCTATTTCCTCGCCTTACATATTTGCATACAAAAATCATAGTATGTCAGAGTTCAATGTTTATTTGTTCAATCAAAGGTAATATTTCAAATATTTTTTATTGCTACAAAGTCTCTTAAAAAATTAAAAGCTAGTAAAAGCTACTGTGCCAGGAAATAAACTAATTACAAATCACAAGAAACTCACAAACAAACATAAGTGGTTTACTAAAGTTTTTAAAGCCTCTCCTTATGGTTCAGAAAAAAAATCTGAAAGTATTCCTTAAAACTTCACTAGTAGCTGTGTCATAACTAAAATCCGACCAATACTCAAAACTAAACCAAATGTGTATAGAATCAAGTTTGGGATTTAATCAGATGGGTGACCGTTGCACAATGATTTCTCTTCAAAGTGAAATAAGTAGGTTTTTAAAACCGATATGAAAGCTACGAGTTTTGCTTCGATCCACTGTTCCCAAGACTCTCGTTTTTTCGAACTAGGAATAGACCCAAGTTAATCCGTGCAAGAAAAGACAACTTGGCGATTTTACTCAACTTATTTAAAGAATCCTCTATATAACTATAACAACAATAAAAAATGCACCGATTGTGTAATGAATTCTTTAGGTAAACCTTCCTAAGATCCAGTTTTGTCTATCAAAGAGATTGTAAAATTCCATGAGAGACAGTAGCTGTCAAAATGCAATTGATATCAGAGATTATCAGTAAGTGAACCTTGCTTACGGAAGCCATTTTTAGAACAAATTTCCAAACATGTAAGTAAAATATAAAGCAGAGAATCTAACGTGTATAGTTTAAGCACCACAGTCAACTATAATTTCTAAATATCATACGATGCTGGACTGTAGTGCGTTTTCCCTCCCCTCTCGTCACTGTTCTCTACCAAACTGTGTTAGCACTCGACTCTAAACTTACAAGCTGACTTATGCAACTCCAGCTTTCCATAACTTTTGTTTAGACCACAGCACACGAGTATGGAATACGAAAGCTTAATGTCGTTGGTTGGGGCTCTAGTGGTGATAGTAATAAATCAGTTGTTTTCCTAGTGTATGCAAACCAACAGTGATGCATTGCATCCGACGTGAGTTTCCTTCAATTCGAGGCTTTCCATTGGGTCAACTCGATTATTCACGTTGCTGTCCCAACAATCACACTCAATCTTCTTCTTCTTTTCAAAACCTTCCGAATCATAGCTCGGTTGCATGTGAAATTCTGTTGCTCTTCTGGGTGGTATGCAAATGTTGTTGGTTGTTGGTGTATACAGCACTTCACTTAGTACATAGCACAGCATACAAACCTATTGTTGCATGGCTGCAACTGCTATTCGTTCTTTTGGCTTGCCTTTCTGGTTGCTGGGCTCCCATGTGCTTGGCAAAAAAATGTATCTCGACTTTTTCTGCTTTTCGCTTTCTCATTACTTCGGTTCCAACAATAAATTAACGAAAGGCGAAGGTAAGTGGTGTAAAAAATAAAAGCGAAGCTTCTGATGTCCAGAAATAAAGTAAGAAATTGGGAATTGTTTTATTTAAATGATTGCAAATTTATTGATTTGTGACCAAGTAAAAAAGTATGCTTTGCTGAGATTTTTTCATTACTTGTTTTTGCTATGAAAATTTCACGTGATGAAGATAGCTCCCAGAGGCATTAGTTTATTCTCGATTTCAACGAGAAACCTTTTTTATTTTTGAGATACTCTTAGAGACTTACTTTTATTTAAAGAGACAACTTGTTACTAGAAAATTATAGTCTATATCATACTGCAAACTAGCACCAATCGGTTGAAGAATTATCTATTTGATTGACAAGCTTTATGTCAGCTGTAATCACGGTTTAGAATATAGATTTTCATAGAAAACTCGAAATCTTTTAATGATTTGTTGTAGAACAACTTTTTTCCCGATACTTGATACTCGCTATGTAAGAATTTTTGTTCGCTTTGTCGTTCGCCAACTCGTAAATCCTTTTGCTCTTGTTGCTGTCGAATGCTTTTAATAGTTGAAGGTAGGAGCATGCTCAAACGGACAATCCCCATGTAAATTATTGGATATATAGCAACTTATGGTTAAATGTTAGTTAAAAATATTTTTTGAAATTTAATAAAAAAGATGTTGAAGCTGCTGCTACTGACAGCTTGTCGGCTGCTGACAGGATGTGCTGATTTTACGCACAGAGATAGTTTTTTGTTGTGCTTGCACTCTGTCGTGACATTTGCTTTCAATTTTTCTAACTTTTTCCCTTGCATTTTGTTCAAACGGTTTTTCGTATCTCCTAAAAATAATGCAGATAAATTTATTTGGTACACGTGCTCCTAGTAAAGAAACTAGGACGTGTTCGAACGACTAGAAGTTCGAAAAATGTTGTATTAGGATATATGGAAGCCAAAGCAAGTCTTGACCTGCTTACACACAGATATTGTTAGGAAGGCATTGTCCCGGAATGTTAGATATTTGATAGAATTTGGTTCCACATCCAATTTCAATCAGCGTATATTGATTAAGTGTCACAATACTGTAAAAATTAATTCTTGTGTTTTTATAAAACCAAAAGAAAATGAATAAAATTTAGCGATAAAAGGATCTTTTAACTTTTTCAAGTTATTAGTTAGACTTTGGAAGGTTGTTTGTGAAACCCAGACATAATAAAGGATAATATAAAATATGCAAGTTAGAAGTTCAGAGTCGATTTTTATGTAATAAGAGATCCAAGAAATACGATGGAAGGAGGTTCGAAATTTTACTATATTAATATCATATAAAACGCTATTTTGAACCAGCTTTCCTCCTTGTACGTTTTGTTTATGTTATTTTTTTGTTGATACAAACTTCTTAAACCAGGTATGTTTGGTAAAACGCCAATTCATATAATTCGAGCATTTATTTTTTACGCAGATAGGCTTGTGTGTTGTTATGCAACTGAGTCTAATGTTATTATGTCGTGTCATATTATGTCATGTGAGTGCACTAGACCATATCAAATTTCCTATGGGCCTATGAAAACAAGGGCGTGTATGCACACACCTATTTGCAAATACAATTAACCACATACACACATACATACCAACTTAATATGTATAATAGGAACTTCTGTATTCATAGTTTCACCGTATGTTACGTATACGCCATGGTCGCAAGAAGTCATAGTAGTGGGAAATAAGTTCGCCTATACTAATTTTATGATTTACTTTGTCTCCATATCTCCGCGGTTTTATTAGCACTTTCGTTTAGCTTTTTTTGCCGTTTTGCCGTTCTGGTTTTTAGTTTTTCTGCTCTTTAATTTTGTGAAAAAGGCCAGAATTGAAATGGTTGGGGCTGCAAGGCTGGGCTGAGTTTAATTCTTCCACTCTTCATAATGTGCACATCCTCACTTCAACTGGCGCTTACTCTGTGGATGACGAATTGTTCTTAGTATGCTATCGGCATACGAATTTCTCCATTTGCCCAGTGAAAAGTCTGTGAAGTCATTGTTGATACTCTTGTGTTGATGTCAGATGGCACTTTGTCTGTGACGGCTGTGATCTTATGACTTTAGTGCAATTTTATACAGTTTTTCACGGTGCCTTCATGCTTCCGCAAACCTTCCAAGTGGTTAGAGGGGTATTTTAATACGAAGACGTAAATAAAATTAATAATAAATTGTCTTAGTACGCTTCTTACTGACCGGAAGTTGTATTAGTGGAATAAGACACTGATGCCAGTAAGTGGAAAGTGACAGAAAAATATTACACAACATATAGTTTTCGGAACTACTAGTAAAACTGTTCAACGCTCTGACCCTCAAATAAAATTTTCCCCAGAGTGATAATAGTGAAATTACTAACTTAAATGCCTTTTGATTATCTGATTAGGGATTTGAAAAAATTGTAATTTTATATTGAATTCGTATCTGAAAATGACATATTTCAGTGCTTCGCATCGCCAATTAAAACGACAACACTAACTGATTTATAACTTTCAAAAAATGTGTTGCGAAAATTTTAAAAAAGGATAACTTTACTTGTTTTATGTCTACTGAAATGAAAATGGATGATAACCTCTCTCACTTCCCATACAACGGTAACAAAACACGCTAAAGACCTCCAATTTTACATCCGAAAGGGTTTGAGAAAGTGTTATTGAAACAGAGTTGAAATTGGACAATGGTGGCGTCGCCCACTTTTTTTGAAACAAGTTCAATATACGTATCTCCTAACCCACTTAAGCTACAAGAATCAAATTTGCTGAGTATGGATAAGCTATTAATATAACGGGATAAAACTTGGCAAGAATAATGTCTTAAGTGTATGCCATCTTGCGACCAAAAGTTTGTTACATCGAATAAAAACTGTTCCAGCCCTCAGGTACGAAATATTTAGACCCCGTACTTATAGTTAAAATGGATTAAATCGGACCAATACTTCTCATAGCCGAAGATTTTCGAACTTCGGTGTGAGTTGGACCACCAATATGTGAGTTATCCCAATGAAAATAAGAGCGTGTTTTACTTTGGGTTGGATTGGTTTTACACCTTAAAGTATTTTCCTGGTTTTTTATTATTGCAATAAGCCGTAAGCCTTGGCAGCTAGTGCTTCTTACTCTGTAAGATAATAATTATATTATTATTTTTCTTTTAATAAATAAATAAATAAATAAATATTATTGCAAGTTGCAAAAGAATAGAACTTTCGGTTGGCACCCATATATAGGCCTTTCTTACTTCTTTTCTTACAACAATATATATTTGTGCTTAAATATAGGGTGATTTTTAAGAGCTTGATAACTTTTAAAAAAAAAAAAAACGGCTTAAATTTGCAAAATCTCATAGGATCTTTATTTGAAACGATATATTGGTTCATGACATTTACTTTTTGAAGATAATTTCATTTAAATGTTGACCGCGGCTGCGTCTTAGGTGGTCCATTCTGAAAGTCCAATTTTTGCAACTTTTTCGAGCATTTCGGCCGGAATAGCCCGAATTTCTTCGGAAATGTTTGTCTTCCAAAAAAATAGTTGCTGGCTTATTTCTGTAGACTTTAGACTTGACGTAGCCCCACAAAAAATAGTTTAAAGGCGTTAAATCGCATGATCTTGGTGGCCAACTTACGGGTCCATTTCTTGAGATGAATTGTTGTCCGAAGTTTTCCCTCAAAATGGCCATAGAATCGCGAGCTGTGTGGCATGTAGCGCCATCTTGTTGAAACCACATGTCAACCAAGTTCAGTTCTTCCATTTTTGGCAACAAAAAGTTTGTTAGCATCGAACGATAGCGATCGCCATTCACCGTAACGTTGCGTCCAACAGCATCTTTGAAAAAATACGGTCCAATGATTCCACCAGCGTACAAACCACACCAAACAGTGCATTTTTCGGGATGCATGGGCAGTTCTTGAACGGCTTCTGGTTGCTCTTCACCCCAAATGCGGCAATTTTTGCTTATTTACGTAGCCATTCAACCAGAAATGAGCCTCATCGCTGAACAAAATTTGTCGATAAAAAAATTTCGAACCGAACACTGATTTTGGTAATAAAATTCAATGATTTGCAAGCGTTGCTCGTTAGTAAGTCTATTCATGATGAAATGTCAAAGCATACTGAGCATCTTTCTCTTTGACACCATGTCTGAAATCCCACGTGATCTGTCAAATACTAATGCATGAAAATCCTAACCTCAAAAAAAATCACCCGTTATATACAATTGGGCGAAAACTTGACTAAGCCCGACATAACTATTAATACAATGAAATCCAGGGAAGATGTTTTTAGTATGTGGCATGAAAACAGTTAATAAATGAAATTGGGTCGATACTACCCCTGTTACCATATACTATATATTATTTCGATTTCGGTTCTCAAGTGAATCCTGGTGCTCATGAAAAGAAATTCCAAAAGCGGCTGAATAAAGCAATAGCCAAAAAACGCATAACGATTCCATCATTTTCAATGATCGACAAAATGACTCGACGTTAAATTATCTCAAATAATGAGTCAAGTGTGGAAAATATTATATGTGGTTGAAATGGGGAAATTTATATATACAACTAAGCTTGAGCTCAATAAAGCTGAAGAAGAATTAGAAGCGGCAACTTCTTCACAACCCTGCATGGATTAGCGTTTCATTAAGCTTATTGGCTTAGATGTGATTCCATTATATATAAAGCCAACCATTTTAATACAACTGAAACAACAGCGGCTTTTCCAAAATCAAGTTTTAAGAAATGCTGATTTACACAAACACACTTTTAACATATACTACAAATATAAGTAAAGAATTTTCATCAAACTTTTTATTAAATTGGGGGTAGTCATTAACTCGCCACATATATTGTTGTTTTGCTCTATTTACAGTGTAATAACAGGAAGTTCTGATGCATTTTATTTGCCAAGCTGACTCTGGCCAGGGTTGCATACAAAGCTAGCAGTAACTCATTGTAGCGACTATCTAAACTACACCAGCTTAGTAAACTGGAAATACTCCGCAAAACCGCACATTCATTTTCATTTTAGTTTAAATGTCTTTTGAGGTTTTCTGCAAAAGTTGGTATTTGCGAGTTTTGGATAAATTTCAGCATTTCTGGTGCGCTCGAGGAAAAATAAAACAATTAGTTGTTAAGTGCTCCTCGGCATTTCACACTGTTACATACTTGAATCCTTATGTGGTTTACTAATTTGTCTTTAATATAAGATAGTTTTTTTTTTGTTGGGTAGATATATATTAGTATCTTATACCATGTTCAGACCGACACTTAATCACACGATTTCGGCTGTTGAGTGGTTTATCTTACTAATCCTATAAATTTATCAAGATTTCGCCATACAAAAATGACAGTTTAAAATCACTTCATCGAAATGATTTGAAACTGGTCCACGCTAAATCTCTCTGTGCGACTCTGATTTTCCGCCATCTACTTGTCAGCATTGAAAATCTATTACATTATCACAGCTGATGTAGACACTAAAAAGGAGAAAAAATGTAAACAAACCATTTTTTTTTAAGCAATGAATCTAATTTCACATGAAAATCGACTTCCCAATTGAAAAAATGCGTCCATTATTTACATTATATAGAAAGATTTAAAGGAACACGGCTTTTATTACAAAATACTATATGGCAATGTTTTCTTTTGATAAATATTAAGCGATATCAATTTTTGAATGGCAAAAACAGCTGTTTTTTCATCTTTCCAACGGCTGTGAAAACGGGCTGATTAGTGAATGTAATTAAAAGTAATCTAATCCCTTTAAATTTTTGGTCTGGATATGATATAACTGTATTTTTATTGAACGGTTTGAAATGGGATCGAAGAGAGTTCAGATAAGTTTGAACATGAATGACATAACCTAGAAAAATGTTTGTCATAAAGAAGAGTGGAAATTCAGAACCATGAAAGCATGCAAGTAACTTAAGGTAGAATCATTTTGCAGTAGGATAAATGCTAATTGGCTGGACTTTCAGTAAAATTAGACAGTTCTGTACGTAATCTACGATCACCATAGGTTAGAGCTCTGTTTGCCACTGCCTGTCAATGAAGCGGGATAAAGAACTTCATATGAGCACGTATAACGGCAGTGAAGTATTTGGCTGGAGGATCGGAATCTAAGCAATTTTATATACTCATATACCATATAAAGGTAATACTTATACACTGACCCCCCTATACTCGTATATTCGACATAAGATTAGTTAGAAAAATCAAATCATTTTACATTGTCATTATACAAAATTAGCCGGATGTTCGAAAATTCTGGTGATGGTTATATGGGGCCTATGTCAAGTTTTCTCCCAATTACAGGTACAATGGTATATTGTTATGCGTAAAATACGTTCCGAAATTTTCATCGAGATAACTCAAAGTATAAAGTCAACAGGAAGTTCTAAAATCTTTATATTATGTATATAGGGCACTGGAAAGCATTGACCCGATTCCCCCATTTTGGATAAACAGAATTATTCTTGTCACGAAAAGGATTCTGTTTGAATTTTAATTGCATATCTCACACATTGACTGAATCAAGTTGAATTTAAAATTGTGGTATTAGGGAAGTAGGTTAGTTGTTGTTCGGTTTCGCTCAATTTCACAACGTGATATAGGAATATGAAAAGAAAGCGAAGTTCCAAATTTTATCAAAAGTGGTTGGTCGGGTTTTGAGATATGGTATTTCACCAAAAAGTGGGCCGTGCCACGTCCATCGTGCAATTTTCATACCGGGACTCATAAAGCCCTCTTGTACCATCTCGGTGGTAAAATTGAATGTCTCTTGCATATCTACTTATTGATTTATCGCGCTTTTAGTAATTTTGAACAGTACCGTTTATATGGCGAGTGTGCGGGATTTTCAGTCTATTTCATCTATTTTCACACTAGAGTTCCTGTAATGTTTATAGTGGGCGAATTTGGCCGTTGTATTATAGATTAAGTGGTTCAGGAGTAAGCACATTAAACATATTAGGGGACGTGGCTACACCCACTTTTTCAAAATTGTTTATCCATAGGAGGGCCTTGCCACTGCAATCCCCTGTGCGATATTATAGTTTTATATCTTAATTTAGTCCTTAGTTATGGCACTTCATGTGTTTTCGTTTAATGACGATTAGTGAGCGTGGCAGTGGTGGTGTGACTACGCCCATCTACGAACTCGGACTTTTTTTGTACTAAGAAACATGTATACCAAGTTTCATCAAAATGTCTCAATTTCTACTCAAGTTACAGCTTGCACGGACGGACGGACGGACAGACAGACAGTCAACCGGATTTCAACTTTTCGCGTCACACTGATCCTTTATATATACATATATAACACTATATCTATTTCAATTAGTTTAGGCTCTGCAGCAACTAGTCGCAAGAGTATAAAAACAGGGCACTTCAAATTAATTCGGATTTTACCAATTTAATAGCAACTGTAAGTATACGGGCGTACCAAAAACAATAAGCAATAAATATTGCGCCATTCTATTTACAACTGCTGCAAATCAAATGCAATTCACACTAACTAAATACTTGTATGATAAAGAGAACAGAAGCAAATCATTTGATTTGCACTTGAAAGCCAAATGGCAACAGTTTGGGAGAGAAGAATGAAGGCTCACAGCAATGACGGACTGAGTACAGCAAAATCGATGTGAAAGTAGAAAATACTTGAAGAAATTTGTGTGAGTGGAAGTGGGTAAGAGTGATATAAAGAAAATGTTGGTGATGATTTTACAAGGCAAAAGTAATCATTCGGAGGTGCCACACATCAACAGTAAATTCAAAGCAGATGCTGTCAATGAAACAGTTAGAGGAGGTTGCGAGCGAGGTCAAATGATGGTGATTGCAATCGCATAAAGAATTAACTGCATACATACATACATATATATATGTCTATATACACATACAAATGCCGGTTTGAAGCGGATCTGTTGGCGTAGAAACAGCCGGAAATCGCACTTCTAACGTTTTGTGAAAATATTTACACACTTTAATTGAATGTTGTGTGTTGTCGGTCAAATAGAATTTGCAATTCGTTTCAAACAATCACAAGCACACGAGGAAAAGACATACATACTATACATACGACAGTATGTATATTTTGTACATAAAAATGTTTTACAAATTACAAATTTATTTTGAATTCGAGAATTGACAAAATCAAAATCAGAATATACATATACACAATATCATTTATTAGTTGAGTATTGAAATCAAAACACTTTAAGTCCACACAAAATTAAAAAGAAACTGGAGAGCTAAAGTGAAAACATCCAATAATTCTCAGTTTAAACATGTTATAAATTTTGCGTCTCGGAAGCTTTAATTTACCCCGTTAAATTAATAAAACAGTACTGAAGAGTTTGAGGCACTTGACTTTTCGCTCGTTTGTGATACCTTTATTAGTGCTAAGTCGCATTACGAGAGAAGCATGTGAAAATATTAAGCAGCTTAAGTTCAATGTCATCCGATGCAAATTAAATGACCATTATTACGTTTTTAATATTTTTCTGTTATGAATTTAAACAGATTAAACATAAGCAACAGAGAGAAGCAACTGGCGCGCTGTTGTTAACTCAGCTACAACCTTGTAAGCGATTTTACGACAGTAGAGAATAAGAAGAAGCAACAGAATGATTTGTATGTTACTTCAGATGCAATCGGCACTTCTAGTTACATTCTTCGTGTACTAGTTACCCAAAAGAGATTGTTGCTATAAGGGGTCGAAAGAGGATTATAAAACTTTTTATTTTAAACAATTACTAAGTGTTTTAAATGTAAATGTCCACTTGCCACCTCGGTAAACAACAAACAGACAGCACTGCCAAATATAATTTTTGTATCTGCTATCTTGGAGTACTGCGCTATGAAGTACGACGATGTGCCAGTCCCAATGGAGAAATGTCATAACAAGCAAGAAGTGTGAGAATGTGCTCACAAACTAAACAAAAAACATTTTGTAAGTGTCTGTATGTGAAAAACGATCAAAGATCACAATGGATTTAAAACAGTAGACTCGAGCTCAAAGTGATTGGGTCCAACGCCACAAACGGCTAAATAAAGCCCACAACATCCGCGGAGCGATATTAATGGCTGCTATCAAGCAGAAGGACGTCGCATTGAGCGACTGAGCATTTTCTACGTTATTACGAATGAAAAAGAATGCTGATTTCGAAATTGATACCAAATGCAAACTGCGAAATCCTTCAAGTATTTGCTCGCCTCTTCAAATGCAGCATGAGCAGGTCAGCTAAGTGTCGTTGGGATAAACTACAAACAATGATTGTTATAACAGTTTAATCTGTCTTCTGAGAAGTGAAGCAATTAATCAAGGAGGAATTTGATTAAAAGTTTCAGGGTTATTCGCTTAAGTGGCACAAATTAATGATAGTGATTTGGAAAATATGTTTTTAGTGGTAGTACTTAAACTGCATAATTGCATTTGGGATAAGATTTACAAAGTTTTAATTGACGTTGTATATGTCGAAGAGATTTACGAATTATGTCCTTCCGTCATTTTATACTGATTTCCATTAATGACCATTTATGGCCAACACTGCAGAGGCCGGATGCTTTAAATCCTCTACAGCTACATCGATACAAAGCCTCTGATAGACAGTTTTCTGATATAACCGAAAGCTATGACTGTACTGCCTTCAATGTATGGCGTGAAAACATTTGAACACCGTTCAAGATTATATATATATATAACGATTATAATGTTAACTCAAAACTTTGATTTTAACTTACTGTGCCACTACCAATATTTAATTATCGTTCTTAAGTGAAATTATTGAGTACAGGAAGCTAAAATAGTACAATGAAAGAATATTTAGAAAAGAGGAAACGTGAAGTTATAACCAACATTTGCCAACATCTTACAATACATTCGCTAACTGCTTACAATACCAACATTGCATTACATAAAACCTAGAGACTTTCATTTCTAAAAATAATGATAACCTCAGAATTCAAAATCTTATTATTATATTTCAGAACTTAAGAATTACTTTTAAGGTAAATAAATTATACTGAGGAAACTGTGTTTGACTTATTTGTATTTTTGGTCGATATTGTTAACTCGATTTGACAATACCTATTATGTAAATATTTCTCTTGGGGAGTGGTAATAATATAACATCATATGAGCCACTTCAATATCAGTACAAATAGAAACAAAACAAAAAGTAGAGAAAATCGGTTTATGCAAACTCAGGACTTTGAAACAAATTGGTTACACATGTAGAGGGTTCTTGCAAAGATCTGCTTCAATACATCGTTTTGCACGGTACAAAGGCATGTCGAACGAGTGTTTTAGCTCGTTGGCCGGTATGGCCGCCAGTGTGCCGGTGCAAGCCGGATTCTGAACAATTTTGGGTCGTCAGTCAATTTGTGCGGAACCAACCACACCTTTCGTACACCCAAATGTTCGGTCAAAATGCGATAAATCGATGTTTTGGAGATGTTTAATTCCATTTCCATGATTTTCAGTGATGATTTCGGCTGATTTTTGATGAATTCACGCACAGTTTCAATGGAATTTCCGGTGATCACGGATTTTGATTGGCTCACATGTTGATTGACATTTACGTCCTTACGACCACTTTGAAAACGTTGAAACCTCTCGTGCACTCTGCTACGTGATAGGCAATTATCGCCATAAACTTGTTTCATCAAATGAAACGTTTCGGTAAAAGTTTTACCAATTTTAAAACAAAATTTAATGTTGGCTCTTTGTTCGGAGCTCATTTTCGCACCAATAACACAAATATACTGACACTTAATACGCAATAATTTCCCTTCCAACCTATGAAATTGAAATGGAATTCTCACTGGATAATCGATAAAGAAGCAGATTTTAACGCACTAGTCGACACATAGATTCAAAAGTCCTGTTTACTTTGGAACTCACCTTGTACATATGTTTGCCACAGCCGATCGGCGATTATTCCAAAGAAGAACAAAACCTTTACGAAATTGGGTTTTAAGTACCTTAACGCATACTTCTTTGCTCAGATAAAACTCTTTTAAGGCGGTGATGGAAAGTTCGAGGCCTCTTAAATAGCATCGGCAAATCTTACCTAAATATATTTATAATAGATATACACTAACTTAGATATATCTTCTGGTTACTTGCATACATGTATGTATATCATGAAATAGGTGAGTATAGCAATTTAAAGGCGGCGAATTACTTTATTTTAACACTATTTAACTGCAATGCCTGAAAGGTCTTATTAGACAATTTACTTCTGTCTTCAAAAGCATGCCCGGGGTTCGTTAAAACTAAGAATAATATAAGACATAAATGAAAGAAGGTAAGGGAAAGAGATCTATGTACAAAGGAAAACCATTAGTCATGTAAAGTTGAGAAGGGTGTTGAATAGAAAACTATGAAAATATTTCAATATAATCGAGCTCAAGAATATGAAGTTGTAGAATAAGAGTTTTCTCTGCTTAATAGTCAATTATCCTCTTCATTAAATAAAATTTGGCACTTTTCTTAGATGCTGAGATTGTCGGTAGAGAAATTGAAGTCACTTTCAACTGTTTGCATGCTAACGGAAACAAGTTAGACAACGATCGTATTCTTATTGAATGGAATGAAAAAATGAGTTTGTGGGGTAGAGTAAATGATTTTATTATTTTATCTAACCTATTCTAAAGGTATTAAAAGCTGTTCTAAAAATCATAAACTTAACTGGCCAGTTAATCTTCATACTGATCATACCTGTCTAATCGTCGATTGATTGGTTTACTAGCTCGAAACATAATAAGGCCTGTATAGTAGGCATATAACAAATTTTGACGAAAAATTTGGCATACCACCACGTGGTGGCAAATATTGTACAAGTAATGAATATCACTTTTTTAGGTGATTTCGGTTCAAAAACGTTCCGCGCAAAAATGGATTTCTAAAAAAAGTCAACATTTTTTTTTTGTGTTATTATTACATTGAATCAGAATTTTCTGAAGAAAAATTAGTTTGGGGTGGGTGGGGCACTTCCCTTAAGTCCATTAAAAGGCGCTTGGAATAATAGGACGATTATTAGTTAAATAAATATCTAGTATTATGAAGAAAAACGTGTATAGTGTACAAAACTTTTTTTGTTTTTTTCAGCAGTTCTGATAAAAAAGTAATTTCGTTTTGCGCGGAAACTTTTTTGCAATTTCGCAAAAAAAAAAAATAATGGGGTTCATACTTTTTTATTCTCTATTCGACTATGGTATGCCGTTTTTCGTATTTGCAAAAATTGTAAAAAGTTATATGCCTAATGTAGGTACTTACGCCTAATTATGTGGCCTCGCGGCTCCCTGAAGCAGCGGTTGATCAAAAGAAACTAATCTCAACCAGAAGAGGTTGCTTAAGATAAGTAGATGTGACAAAATTTAAAAGTCGCAATGTGAAGTAAATAATTCGAAAAGAAAACCTTGTCAGGTAAGATAAATTCTTACGTAGATTTAAGCTTAAGTCATAACATTACTTACTACTGTTACTAAAAAAAAGTAACACTTTGTTCAAAATTTTTAAATCATTAATTTATTCTTCAACAACTTTTTTGAAGAATTGCATGCCATTAACACAGAATTAATATTTTTTAACTGCTTTCACGCATAATAAAATCAGCGAATTTTGCGATATTTTACAAAGGGTAGTTTTCGGTATGGCGCCCTATTTTCTGTAGTTTTTTCTGAAATCCACATTCTGCACGTAACAAATCCCATCAGCAGGTGCCATTAGAGCCAACATAGTCCAGACCGGTGCAGTGAAATACTCAGCTTTGAAGAGCGCTAAGAAAAAAGTCAACACTCAACAACTGTTATCTAGAACCATTTTTAAGCTAGAAATTTACACAAACCCGAATCGAAATACAAATATTTCAACGAATCACTCCAAATACACTGATATTGAAGGCCATGCTGATACTTCACTTCCCTTTGCTTTGTTTTGCCGCCTATTTGTCTATTTCTATACCTCTTTCCTTCTCTTCTCAAGCTTTGTTTACTTTTATTATCTACCTCTCCTTTTTATAATTTGTTTCCTTTTGGTTGCATGCACAATTAATTAAACCTCTCTTGATAGTGTCCCTTGGCCAATTACATGGCAGACCTACAATACAATTATTATCAAAGACCAACCACACAGCCGTTTAATTGTAACCTCCCCAATGATATTCGTCCACTTAAAACACATATTACCAAGACGAAAGCTGTGTTTTGCACAGTCGGCATCAAAATATGATGTCACAACGGGAAAAAGGATATGAATGCTCACAAAGAATAACAATAAAAATCACAATGAGCAATGGGACCTTCTGGCTTTTGTGATGTAACAAACAATATGCAAATAAAAAAAAGGGGAGGAGGGTATAAATGTGGGACCTTGCACCCACAACACGCTTCCTTTTCAAAATAAACACTTCCACAATTTCCAAAGTTACACTTTATTGTTTATGTTCTTTTTGATACAGTTTGATTTCAGTTACAATTACCGTTTCGGTTACAATTTTGATTAGTTTGTATAAAAATTTAAGATTCACAATATAACTGAATGTTTAATTAAAATAAAGCGCGGATGAAACGAATTAAGTTTGATTCTTTTTTATAAAAATACGAAATCGAGTGGACACCGAAGAAACACCGCTGACGACCTCAGTTTTACGACTGACTTTAGTTTATGTTCTCGCTGTCTTTGCAACCTACTCGTCTTCGTTGGCGGGGTTGCCACCAATCTATATTCCCACATAAATTACAGACGGATTTGTTTCGTTTTATAAAAACGGAAAATTGTGAACAGGTGGGCATCGGTATTCAACAGCTTAACTAAAAATATATCAACCACTAAGGACCAGCTTTTCAAATATCTCGTTCCACAATTGATTTTTTATTGATGAGTTAAGAAATAAAAATATAAAAAGTGACGGATAAGTATTTTTTTAGACGTATGCTTAGTTACTGAGTAATTAAATGATTGCTAATAAATACCAAACTGAAATTATTAAAAGATGTTTGTCACCTAATAAAAACAAGTTAGTAAAATAAATGGTTAATTAATGGTATTTTAACAAAAACATGCTTTATGAAAAAAGTTACGTATTCGCATTGGAGCCCTTTTTGTCATCTTACTGCGATATTTAATTGAACATATCCACATTAGATTTCAGTGCTTGTGTCATTTTAAACCATAAAGGCTGCAGTTAAGACCTTCATGTGAAAATGTTCGAGTATTAACAAAAGATTTTGGTTTAAAATCAAAACAGCTACGTATACTCTATGTGCACGAGAAAACACCACTTAATTTCATGATAGTATGAAATACGTACTCAAGCTAACATTAAGTCGTAGCACTTTTTGATCAGTGGGTCCTTTAATAGACAGCAACATCGCGAAAACTAGAAAAACTTTTTAATTTAAATTTCGCGCGAAAACCCATTCGGCGATTCGGAGTGACCAGTGAAAGTGAAAGCACGATTGGTTCCAAGATCAGTGAATTTTTTCGAAAAACAGCGTCGCCTTAAAGTCTGTGAAACAATGGTTTGCGACCACCAGAATGTCATGAAACGTATTATTACTGGCGATGAGTCTTGGATATATGCTTTCGACATGGAAAAGAATGATAAAACGACCGAATATCGTGTGAAAAGTGAGCCGAAGCCGATAAGTCCACGTCAGTGCAGGTCAAAAATCAAGGTTAATGTTGAGCTACCAACCTTTTTAGATAGCTTTGAACCACGATATAAAAACAACAATAATTTATATTTTTTAATATGATTTATTAATATTTATGTATATATAATACAACGAGTTGCGTGGCTGGATGTTTACCGGCGAAATGCCCTTGCGCCTGCAGGTAGCATACAAACATATTAAAGGATAAAAGGAAATGAGCAATTATAATAACGAGTAATGTTGTAACAGGTTTCTTCGAGTATGGAGGCGTGGTACACTCCGAATTCCACATAAACGGCCAAACAACTCTTGGTCTTTGAAAGGATCTTATTAAGCTTCCCACGAAGTTTATAATATCCAGAAGGAATCGTCGGAGACCCATTAACATATACTATATGTAAATGGTCAACGTTATAAGTTAAGTCGACTTAATCACTTCTATGTATATACATATGTTCAGATCGGCAGAATATCTGTTATTCAAATTGACCAATCAATATCAAGATAAAGATGTTCAACCGCAAGCCTTCATCCCTCAAAACAAATATTTTAATATTCCCTCGACAGTTATTTTACGTAGTCATAGAATTAATACTTTTTTCAAAAACAATTATAACTGTTGTGTAGAAGGTAGCTAGAATTCAAATGAATGTCTTGAATTAATTAATTGTTAAAATGGATAAACGAAGTATAATGTTACGTATACGCAACGCAGTCCTCGATGTTATTTTAATCATATAATTTTTAAAACTAAATAACTTTCCGCTCTTTATTCGTTTTATAAACGCCAAAAAAACTCCTCTTCTTCGTATAGCATTTTTCAGTACGCTGCATAACGAAATGTTTGTTGCTTCCTTTCTGGCTTTACTGCCTCAGTCTAACATTCTCGTATTAAGAAAAGAGTATTTGTCGTCAATATTTTTTCGAAACAACTCAGTTCATTATTTATTTAGTTCATTATTTTTTTATTAGTTCATTCTTTGCTGCTGATTACAATATACAGCACACATTTTAGATGTAAATGGGAGCATTTACATTCATATATTTGTAGTTCTTTACATAATACTGCTTTGCATTCTAGCAGGCAAACAACTAAATTTCATTTATTCGATTTACTACAATAGAGTATCGGCTATTGTTTTTATGCATGCGTACTTATTAGGTTTTGAGGTTTCCCTTCTTAACTATTTTTTATTCTTATGCTTCTTTCTGTTTCCTCAATTTGAATTTTAGTGAAGAATGCAATTATATGAATTTTAACAAACATGTTTTCTTATCAGGAAGAGTGTGGTTGAACCTCACTTTCATCATGATCTCTTCCAGCCCCGTGGTTCTATGCAACACATTAGATATGCGTGTATAAGGTGCTTTACAAAGTAAACAGGGAAAAACAGAACAAATATTTTTTCGACAAAATCACTTTATTTTATTCAAAACAGTCTCCTTCTGCTTCAATACAGCTTTTGGCATGGTCCAAAAGCATGTCGAACGATTTTTTTAGCTCGTTGGCCGGTATGGACGCCAGTATGCCGGTGCAAGCACTTTGCATGGCCTCTACGTCGGCATAACGCTTTCCTTTCATGGGAAAATGCATTTTCCCGAAAGAGAAGAAGTCGCACGGTGCCATATCAGGTGAATACGGGGAGCGGTTAATGGTTAAAATGTGATTTTTGATCAAATAATCGTCCTTCGAATGTTGGATTCTGAGCAATTTTTGGTAGTCTGTCAATTTGTGTGGAACAACCGTGCACACACCTTTTGTAAGCCCAAATGTTCGATGAAAATGCGATAAATCGATGCTTCGGAGATGTTTAATTCCATTTCCATAAAGATCAATGATGATTTCGACTGATCTTTCGTGAATTCACAAGTATCGATTAAATTTCCGGTGATCACGGATGTTGATTGGCTCAAATGTTGATCGTCATTTATGTCCTCGCGACCACTTTTAAAACGTTGAAACCACTCGTGCACTCTGCTACGGGATGCACAATCATCGCCATAAACTTGAAACGTTTCGGTAAAAGTTTTACGAATTTTAAAACAAAATTTAATAATGGTGTTTACTTTTGTAGCCAGTATGTCATATTTAAAATAAAAGTCAATTTTGTTTGCTTTTTCACAATATCATTTAATAAACGAAATAATAAATGATCACGTTGATTACATTAAATGTGGGCGGCGTGAAAACAATACGGTGGTCGGCACTGGCGATCTATTTTCCGCAGGATCGTGGTCGAATGTATAATCGCGGTAGAGAAGTGTAGATGTTGACCCGGCGCAGTGTTTTAGCGAATTTCTCAAAAACGAAAGTTGATGGACGAATATTGAAAGCGGATGTGTGTCAGCGATGAGTACTCAACGAGCTGCGTAAACGAATTGTGTCTTCTTTCCTGTTGCCCATCCTTTTTGTTGAGTGGGTTGTACAGGTGTGGTGAGTTGAGTCGTGCTGTAGTGTCATCAGCTGTGGGAATTGTGATGTAGCATTAGGATGCGCCAGTTTTACCGAGTAGAGGGGGTGGATGCTTAACTCATTTAAACATCCTGGGCCCCCTAGGCGAATATTTTGCCTAGTTTTATATATATAATCGGATGCATGTAATTCGGCGTACTGTAGGTGGAGTAACCGAGGCCGCAGAGTATTAGCTGTAAGGAGCGATTTTGGTTTTAATAGCCAATTGTATTTTGTGTAAATATTGATGCTTGAGGTAATAATTGATTTTGCGTGCTTTGACGACTTTTGTTTGCTTCTATTAAAATATTATTAGCGGTTATTTACAATTTATTATTTTATCGGTTTGGTATACCGGTTGTTGCCTTTTCTGTATGATCGGCAATTGTTTGCATTTAATTTATTTACGGCTTATGAAGGATAGTAACTCCACCCCTGGCTCAGATATGGCCAGAATGGGTACTCCTTAGCCCTGGAGTTAGGACTATGAAATGACTATGAGGGATCTTGCGAGAGAGTGGCCGGTAATTGCGAACGGCTTCATTAGAATAATAATTTTTTAAGTGGGATGTTCATGTTGTACAACAGATTCCCATCCACTACTCTTATGAGGAGCGCTTATGTATGTATGATAAGAACGACCTCTGCTTTTTGTAAGTCTAGGTGCGTCACACTATCGCATTGGGAGTATGGTGATCTTTTAACTTGCTTTTGCGATTTTATTTATTTGACAATTTTATGTTTTTATATATGCACTAATTTGGCGTTTAGTAGCCCGCCACCGCTCTGGGATCTGTTCAGAATTGTTTTTTTTTTCATTATTGGCGAAAGCCATCCTGCGGGGTCGAAAAGTAACATATATTTGAGTTTTTAAAATTGTTAAACCGAAATCTTACTTTGTTTTTTCTACCAATATGTGAGGTATTGGACAATTGTGACTCTAGTGGTAGTCGTACGACGTACCGGCCATTATTTGATCGAGTAGTTGTAGCTTTAGTGAAGTCTTCACAATACTGATCTTTTTGAGTTTGAAATTTCCTTAATTGTGAATTAAGGTATTTATTTGTATTGTACTCAACTTGAGTTGGTATCGTTGTAACTAGTTCGGTAACTAGTCCACTTTGTGTTTCGCTGTGCAGCGTTTGAACTTTTTGTGCCTTTGAGCAACATGGTGTCTCTTGGCAATTTTTAGTATTTTGGCTTTCGTGATTTGCTTTTGCAATTGAACCCGTGGTTAATTTTTTAAAAGCGCTTCTTTGGAGAGGGGTCGGGTATCTGCTGTAATGAAGCATTGAATTGTGTCTTTTGTGACAATGTAAGCAATTAAATTTGCTTTTGCAATTTTTATATGTATGCGCATGTGACAGACAATTTGTGCAAAGTCGTTTTGACCTGACAAAATTATTTCGTTCGTTAACTTTTAAGTTTTTAAACCTCTCGCAAGATTTAAGTTTATGCCCTCTATTACATAGTTCGCATGACGTTTGCTTTTTCTGTTCGGATGTGAACGCTTGCATTTTGTTAAAAATTCTATTTGATTTGTTTTTGCTTCTAGCTTGGGGTCTATTGAAGCTATTATTTTGGTCGTGTTTAATGTTCTTATTTCTGATTATTTTTTCTTCTAACCTTTCCGCAATTTCATATTGGGTGGTGAGAAAATCTTTCATTTGTGGCCACGTTGGGCACATTTTTCGTGATGAGAGCGATTGCTCCCATAGAAGTAACGACTTTTCTGGTAATGCGGCGGTGCAAATGTTTACCAGAATTGGGTCCCAGCTATCTGTGGGAATATTAAGTGTCGACAGAACCGACAAACAATTAGAAACAGTGGATTCTAGTTTAATGAATTCTACACTTGTTTCTTTCTTAATTTTAGGCAAGTTTAATAGTGTCGTTACTTGCTTATCGACCAGTATTCTTTCGTTTTCAAATCTAGCTTTTAGAGCTTCCCAAGCCAAATTGAAATTGTCGTCATTTAATGCGAACTGTTTAACTATTTCGCCTGCTTGACCTTTTGTTTTGTATCTGAGGTGATACAATTTTTGCGCTTGTGATAATTGAGGATGGTTTATGTACACGGCCGTGAACATGTCCCGGAAGGACGGCCATTCTTCATAACCTCCGTAAAAGGTTTCTGTGTCACAAGCGGGCAACTCGAGTTGGATGCCTGAACTTGCCTCTTGATATTGTTGCATTTGTGGCAGCTCTACTCTCGGATGTGGAGTAGGTGCAATTGCTTTTATTAGCTTTAATTGATCGGAGATCATAGCTTTTGTTTCTTCATATTGGTCTAAGCAGTTTTCATATATTGCGTAAGCCGATTGTTTCAAATTTTGTGGTACGTTTGAATCGTCAGATTCTACTATGGCGTCATGAGCCGCTTGGAGACGAGACCAGAAATTTTTAAGATTTTGGCTTTTTATTTCTAATAACGATTCAGAATTTTCTTGAATCGGTGAAGAAGCAAATCTAGTGCAGTATCTTGTTAAACTGTCACTTACTGAAATAAATTTAGCAACCTGTTTTGGGCGTGTAGCTCCTGCAGGTGTATTTAGATTTTTGTTATTGTTCATTATTTTGGTTGTATGTAGGAATATTTTTTAAAATGAATTAAAGGTTTTTCAGTGTGATCTGAATACTTTTTTTAAGTATATATACGTTTTTTTTTTTTTTGTAAAAAACGGGTTATTTTCTTTTTTTTTTTTTAATTTTATTTTTATTTTATATGCTTTGCTTTCAAATCGCAATATTAATTTTGAGTATTCTCTATACATAGGTATATAGGCGCACCCTAATGATTGGCTTGCATGTACTTGTTTTTGTGCAATTGAGAGCTCGTAGAAGAGATCAATATGCTTTGTAAATACTTGCACGAATTGTTTGTGCTAATGATTTTATGCTTATGATTTTGTTCTTAAGCAGTTGAGCGCTCGTTAAAGAGATCAATGCGTTAGATAGGTTTGAATAGAGAGTGCGAAAACGGAATTGAAAAAAAAAGATGTGTACTTTTCTATGTAAATATGTATTTCGTAAATATGTTTTGCTATATATACATAAGTATATATACATATATGCAGATATAATATATTTATTTTTTCCGTTTTTGTCTTTTATTTTATATTTTCGTCAAATTTGCCTTTGCTTACTTGTTGTGTGTAATCGTGTTTAATGCTTTATAAAGCATAAGTACTGCCGGAAATTTATTACAAGTAAATATTTGATTCTTTTTTTTATAATTTTGTGCGTTTTTAGAACACAAAGTATTTTTCTTTTTGAAAAAATTTTAAGACGTTGAGTCGGATTTTAATTATAGTAGATATAACATTAAATTCGACTGTATATTTTAGGCATAAACATGCGCGCATAAATTAAATAAATAATGGACATAATACGCTCACTCTGTTTTCCAATGAGGGTTTTTGGGGATAATTCGGATCTAAATATATGTATGTATGCATGTGCCTGCGGGTATTCGGGCCGTTGATGCCAACTCCTTCTCCTCGGCTTCCACTTTGTTGTTCCTGGTTTTAGTACTTATGTTTGTTGTTGTTGTTTTTTGTTTGTTTATTTTAGTTTGGTTTAAAAATTCGCGCCCGTCTCTTTGTTTTTATTTCTGTTTTGTTTTATCGTTTCGCGCCCGATTTTCTGTGTTTCGCGCCCGTTTTGTTAGTAAAGTTTTAAATTTTGGTTTTGTATGTTTCTGTCTTTGTACACTGCAGCTTTGTTTTTTCGTTCCACTGCACTATTTTGTTTTATGTCTTTATATTTGTTATTATATGATAAGTTTTCGCACCCGATTGTCCGCGTGTGGTTTTTATTGTTTTTTGTTTGTTGAAATTGTTTATTATGTTTTGTTTTAAATTCGTGCACAGTGTTTTTGTTTTCTTTTATATTTTTGTTAGTTTCTGCACTTTTTTACCGAACTTGATTTTGTTTTTTGTTACTTCGTTTTGTGTTTATTTTTGTATTTTTTTTTTGCTTAGGTCACTGCACTTTTTTCGCTTTTTTCACTGCACACTGTTTTTTTTTTTTTTTGTTCACCGCACAGATATAATTATATGTGTTGTATGGATTTTTTTTTTTCCACTGGTGCCTTTCTGTGAGGCTCGAAGGACCATGTTTACATTTGTAGCCAGTATGTCATATTTAAAATAAAAGTCAATTTTGTTTGCTTTTTCACAATATCATTTAATAAACGAAATAATAAATGATCACGTTGATTACATTAAATGTGGGCGGCGTGAAAACAATACGGTGGTCGGCACTGGCGATCTATTTTCCGCAGGATCGTGGTCGAATGTATAATCGCGGTAGAGGAGTGTAGATGTTGACCCGGCGCAGTGTTTTAGCGAATTTCTCAAAAACGAATGTTGATGGACGAATATTGAAAGCGGATGTGTGTCAGCGATGAGTACTCAACGAGCTGCGTAAACGAATTGTGTCTTCTTTCCTGTTGCCCATCCTTTTTGTTGAGTGGGTTGTACAGGTGTGGTGAGTTGAGTCGTGCTGTAGTGTCATCAGCTGTGGGAATTGTGATGTAGCATTAGGATGCGCCAGTTTTACCGAGTAGAGGGGGTGGATGCTTAACTCATTTAAACAAATGGCTCTTTGTTCGCAGCTCATTTTCGCACCGATAACACAAACATACTGACACTTAAAACTCAATAACGTCACTTATAATCAATGTAATATCATGAAATTCTTACTGGACAATCGATAAAGATAGCAGATTCTAATGCATCAGTCGAGATATAGATTGCGCTACCAGGGGCACCACATTCAAAACGTCCTCTTTACTTTGAACCCACCTTGTATATTCTGTACATGTTTCCATCGGCTTTATGTTAATAAAAAACTGAGAATATTTTTTCCCAACACCAATTTTTTTTTTATTGGCAGCCAAATATAACCTGCTTTCTTAAATTAAAGCACTGAATCCATCGAAATGTAATAAATTATTTGTTTTATGCCAGTGACGAGGAGCGTCCGGAAATGGGATTGACTACTGATAGCGAAAAGTCAATATGTTTATTATTACTCGCGTTTATAATGCTGGTAGCCTGATAATCGTCCTCTCCACAAACTCTCAATATATGTATATAGATTCGATTTGAATTAACATTTGCAGCATATAACTTATCGTTAGAAATATGGAAGTCGAAAATTACAGTAGACCTTTAAATCAAGTATCAGTCATATCCAATGAATACACTATTGAATGAAGATTTGGAAATGTAGACAATATCTAAAAATATTGGTCAAATTAATTGTGGGGAATACTTGTACTATAATCGGTCGCGTACTTATACGTTTTAATGTAGCATACAGAAGCAGAAAGATTTCTCACGAAATTGAAGGTACGACAATGTTTCTTTGCGCGTCAGTTTTTTCGTCGCAAAATTATTCTGATTATGTTGCTTTACGTACTTTTAATATCGGCCAACAACAAATATTTTATTTGCATAAAAGCACGTCTTCGGTGTGGCGAAAAAGGGAAATATGAAAAAACGTTAACATCGGTTTCACCGATAGTCCCCGTTACAAAAACAAACGGTTCCTTACAGGAACTTTATTCCTATCATTGAGTTTTTTTCTTTTTATATTTACTTGAATGTTTACAATTTTCACATTTAATGTCCATAACAAAACATTTTCAACGAAATTAATTTTTTGGAAAATTGTTAGCGTCATCCACTTAAGGCATTTTGGTTTTATTTGTACTTTATTACGCTTCTTCGTGGCTCAACGGCCTTATCTTACCTTTTCTCTTCTTCTTCTTTACTGGCGTAGACACCGCTTACGCGATTATAGCCGAGTCAACAATAGCGCGCCAGTCGTTTCTTATCTTCGCTACGTGGGGCCAATTGGATATTCCAAGCGAAGCCAGGTCCTTTTCCACTTGGTCCTTCCAACGGAGTGGAGGTCTTCCTCTTCCTCTGCTTCCCGCGGCGGGTACTGCGTCGAATACTTTCAGAGCCGGAGTGTTTTCATCCATCCGGACAACATGACCTAGCCAGCGTAGCCGCTGTCTTTTAATTCGCTGAACTATGTCAATGTCGTCGTATATCTCGTACAGCTCATCGTTCCATCGAATGCGATATTCGCCGTGGCCAACGCGCAAAGGACCATAAATCTTTCGCAGAACTTTTCTCTCGAAAACTCGCAACGTCGACTCATCGGTTGTTGTCATCGTCCAAGCCTCTGCACCATATAGCAGGACGGAAATTATGAGTGACTTATAGAGTTTCGTTTTTGTTTGTCGAGGGAGGACGTTGCTTCTCAATTGTCTAATCAGACCGAAGTAGCACCTTTGTCAAAAGTTATCTGCGTTAGATTTCCAGGCTGATATTGTTGGTGGTGTTTACACTGGTTCAGAGATAGACGAAATTATCTACATCTTCAAAGTTATGACTGTCAACAGTGACGTGGGAACCAAGTCGCGAGTGCGACGACTGTTTGTTTGATGACAGGAGATATTTCGTCTTGCCCTCGTTCACTGCCAGGCCCATTTGCGTTGCTTCCTGGTTCAGTCTGGCGAAAACAGAACTAACGGCGCGGGTATTGAGACCGATGATATCAATATCATCCACATACGCCAGCAGCTCTACACTCTTACAAAAGTTTGTACCTGCTCGATTAAGTTCTGCAGCTCGAATTATTTTCTCCAGCAGCAGATTGTAGAAGATGCACGATAGGGAGTCGCCTTGTCTGAAACCTCGTTTGGTATCGAACGGCTCGGAGAGGTCCTTCACGATCCTGACGGAGCTTTTGGTGTTGCTCAACGTCAGTTTACACAGCCGTATTAAATTTGCGGGGATACCAAATTCAGACATTGCGGCATAAAGGCAGCTCCTTTTCGTACTGTCGAAAGCAGCTTTAAAATCGAATATGTGGTGAGTGTCGATTCTCCTTTCACGGGTCTTTTCCAAGATTTGGCGCATGGTGAATATCTGGTCGGTTGTTGATTTACCAGGTCTGAAGCCACACTGATAAGGTCCAATCAGTTTGTTGACGGTGGGCTTTAATCTTTCACACAATACGCTCGACAGAACCTTATACGCGATGTTGAGGAGGCTAATCCCACGGTAGTTGGCGCAGATTGTGGGGTCTCCTTTTTTATGGATTGGGCATAGCACACTTAAATTCCAATCGTTGGGCATACTTTCGTCCGACCATATTTTGCAAAGAAGCTGATGCATGCACCTTATCAGCTCTTCGCCGCCGTATTTGAATAGCTCGGCCGGCAATCCATCGGCCCCTGCCGCTTTGTTGTTTTTCAGTCGGGCAATTGCTATTCGAACTTCTTCATGGTCGGGCAATGGAGCGCCTGCTCCATCGTCATTGATTGGCGTATCGGGTTCGCCTTCTCCCGGTGTTGTGCTTTCACTGCCATTCAGCAGGCTGGAGAAGTGTTCCCTCCATAATTTAAGTATGCTCTGGGCATCGGTTACTAGTTCAGCTTGGGGGGTTCTACAAGAGTATGCTCCGGTCTTGAAACCTTCTGTAAGCCGCCGCATTTTTTCGTAGAATTTTCGAGCATTACCCGTGTTGGCCAGCTTATCGAGCTGTTCGTAATCACGCATTTCGGCCTCTTTCTTCTTCTGTCTGCAAATGCGTCTCGCTTCCCTCTTCAACTCTCGGTATCTATCCCATCCCGCACGTGTTGTGGTCGATCGTAACGTTGCGAGGTAGGCAGCCTGTTTTCTCTCCGCTGCGACACGGCACTCCTCGTCGTACCAGCTGTTCTTTTGCACTTTCCGAAAACCAATGGTTTCGGTTGCAGCTGTACGTAAGGAGTTTGAAATGCCGTCCCACAGTTCCCTTATACCGAGTTGTTGACGAGTGCTCTCAGAGAGCAGGAGTGCAAGCCGAGTAGAAAATCGTTCGGCTGTCTGTTGTGATTGCAGCTTCTCGACGTCGAACCTTCCTTGTGTTTGTTGGCGTGCGTTTTTTGCTGCACAGAGGCGGGTGCGAATTTTGGCTGCAACAAGGTAGTGTTCCGAGTCGATGTTAGGACCTCGGAGCGCACGCACATCTAAAACACTGGAAACGTGTCTTCCGTCTATCACAACATGATCGATCTGGTTGGTAGTTTTTCGATCCGGAGACAGCCAGGTAGCTTGATGTATCTTCTTATGCTGGAATCTAGTACTACAGATAACCATATTTCGGGCACCACCGAAGTCGATCAGTCTCAACCCATTTGGGGATATTTCCTCGTGGAGGCTTAATTTACCGACTGTAGAGCCAAAGATACCTTCCTTGTCCACCCTGGCGTTAAAGTCTCCAAGTACGATTTTGACATCGTGGCGGGGAAAGCTCTAATAGGTGCGCTTCAAGCGCTCATAGAAGGCATCTTTGGTCACATCATCCTTTTCTTCCGTCGGGGCGTGGGCGCAAATCAGCGATATGTTGAAGAACCTCGCTTTGATGCGGATTGTGGCTAGACGTTCATTCTCCGGAGTGAATGATAGTACTCGGCGACGGAGTCTCTCTCCAACCACGAATCCAACACCAAACTTGCGCTCCTTTATATGGCCACTGTAGTAGATGTCACAAGGACCTACTCGTCTCTGTCCTTGTCCCGTCCATCGCATTTCTTGGACGGCGGTGATGTCAGCCTTTATTTTCACGAGGACATCAACCAGCTGGGCAGCGGCACCTTCCCAATTAAGGGACCGGACATTCCAGGTGCATGCCCTCAAATCGTAGTCCTTATTTCGTTTGCCATGGTCGTCATCGAAAGGGGGGTTTCTCATCCGAGGCTTATAGTTGATTTTCATTGGGGGTGTTTTTTTACGTGGCGGGTCCCAAACCCAGCGCACAACCCTATGCAGGGGATGTTTCGCCTTCTCACGTTAGCTCGCCTTCAAACGGATGTTCTTAGGCTACCCAGAGGATACTTGGTCAAAGACCGGAAGTCGTGAGCTGCTTGAGTCACATGTAAAAGAATCGTTTCTGGCCACTCCCAAGTGAATGGCAATCAGAGAACTTTCCTCACTTGCGTGAACTTCTGCACATGACTCCATCCTCCACTCTATATACTATATACATCTGGTTCTTATTGCCTCAAATCTAATTTTCGTCAACACATTATGTACCTTAACTACAAACCTTTTCATTGCCATTCTATCCGACGCTGCACGTTTCGCAGCAGAAAACTTAATTGTCGCGCAACATTAATTTAAGTTTGCCTCTTAGGCAATGTTTGTGGGCGTACTTACAACGACGACGACACTGCTCTTAACTTAGCGTACGCCTCAATACTTTCATTTCCTAGCGAATTTCACAGCTCGTTTCTTGTTGTCTGCGCCTCGAGGTCTTCATTGTGATTCGAATGTTGATATTACGGATGTTGTTACAACGTTTAGAGCTACGCTGCTGCGGGTCAAACAAATATCATGTTTCGTATGTACATATGCTCTGCTTTGGTAAGTGAAGCAGGGTTTGCCACAAAACGGTTTCGAGCATTTAGCTTATAACTCCTTACTTTGCTTGCATTTCTTTGCGTTTGCTTATCGCTGAACCGTAAAAATTACGACGACAAAAATCACATAACCGTTGTCATTATTGCATTCAATGTCGTTTAGATACATTTTCTGATAGCCGGTTTATACACCTTTTACGATTCACCCTCGCTATTGTCGGTTTGGTGCTGAGCTTTCTTGCTACATAGATCTTTCCAGTTGCAGTACGACTTTTTAACCCTTTCTCGGTTGCTGCTGCCAGTTTCCATATTTTAGTTCTTGAAATTTATACTTTTCTTCCTTGGTATCTGTGACAAACAACTTTCGACCTTTTATCGAGCTCCTGGCCTGGGCATAGCTTTATATATATTTTTGTGTCGCCACAGAATGACACTCAACCGTCTGAGTCCGTAAGCTCAAGGAAAAATGTTTCAACACTAAAAGCGATACCATTGGAAAGATTTATATTTAATCCCTTCCACTTTCCGCTCCTGTGATTTGTCTCCACAGAATTTCTTTCTCTGTTTCTAGCTGTTTTCCTTCCGTTCTTAATTGCAAATAATTATTGAAAATGAGTAGAAATCGTTCGTTTACGATTTAAAAGATAAGAAAAATAATAACCAAGCGGTTCAACTGAATTAAAGATCAAAGAAACCGGGTTCTAGTGGGTGGAAACAATTATATCTTCGTTGATTTTTTTTTTCAGACTGTCTAAATCAGCACAACTTATCCCGAGACTTCCTGTCATAATGAGTACTAAAGAGCATGTGGAGGATTCACGTACAATAATTCTCTGATATAACCACTTAATAATGATCAAAAGCAGGAGCATCTTTTCTTTTTTCAGTCGTAAAATAAGTCAACAAAAAATATTGCATAATTCCATGATAAAAATACACTGGTAGGAACACAGGTTTATTTGAGCAGTTTTTGAGGAGCCCAAGTAAACTTTATAGAACTCGAAGCCTTAAGGATAATCAAAGAAGCACTATTTGAAGTGATTGACTTTGAGGTACGTTCCCAACTCTTTTTGCGCAGAACTAAGTACTCTGAAAACAAGTGAAGAGTTGAACTACAGGTTTATAGAACTTAGGAGAGATCATAAGATCGTTTGAGAGCACCCATCGCCATTGAGAGTGAAGAATATTATATAATCGTTATTATTTACAAGAACACTCGCATTTTTACAGACTATAATAAGCTTTCAAGTTAAACCGTTTTATAAAAATTGAAGCTCCACCGAAATTTCTACCAAACTTTTAATTCAAATAATCTTTCGCTTGTGGCAAAACATTAGGGGGTGCTCAGTAGAGCCTTCCTCTCGTTGGTATATTTAGTTGTTAATTTCCTTTTCTTTGCTTACTATCGGTTAGTACAATAATAAGTACCTTCTTTGATGAAACTTTTGTTTCCACCCAAAAACTGATTAAGCTGAGTGCGAATTCGGTTCACTTCATGTACTTTCGACCTTCCTATCAATTCAAAACTCATTCCCTGTAGGTGCTTATTGATGAAAATTGGAACATTGTCAACAAGAATGTGCATCACATATGTATAAACTTGTATTTGTCACAGCACTTCCCGCTATGGTGTTATTTTCCATATAAGTAATACCATAAAGGTGGGACTATAAAAATATATGATTGTTGTTATTACATGCTCAGGGTCATCTTTTATTTTATTAAGCTTTTTACTTTTACTTGTGATCACTACCAACCCATATATATCTACTAATTAGTGAACAAAGAATGTTTTAATTGTTTGGATGTTAATTTTCCTAAACAAATTTTATTTACCGTTATAATTTTAATTTTTTACAGCATACCACCCACCTAATATATGGTATAATGTTATGTCTATTTCAAATCCTTCCAAATCCGCACATATTAGTAGCTTAGTTGTGCTTAAATTTTTCAAAGCCCCTAGTGATTGCCCTCAAGTGGAGCATTTAGTTAAACTAATACAATTAACCCACAGCTTGTAGTTTATTCTTACGCCAAGTTAACGAAGCATTAAGTCAGTAATTAGCGGAGATCTTAAGCTATGCAATACACTTAAATAAATTTATTGTCTAAGCTGATTCAATCAAAAGAAAGAGATAAGGGGCGGTTACAGATTTTATGTGTGTACATGTATATATGGGGAGATCTTGACAATAAATGTCTTGTTTTTAATTTATTGCTTTAAAGCAATTTTTTTTTACATATTCAAGTATGTGTTTCCTGTTTTTGTATATCTTAGCGATTGCTCTACTAAATACTTTATTTGACTTCTTAATGCAGACAGTTTCCAACAGCACAGTACGTCATAACTTAGTCTTGTCGCTTAATTGTCGTCATCAACTGTGATACTTACGAACACACACAATGCATACTAATTGTAATATACTATCTATTTGCAATTTGTTCACGTCCTTTAGTTGCTTTTTGTCCTTGCAGAACAACCAACCAACCAAGGTCCAATGCAGCGACTTTTCATCTTTTGTTTTCGTGGTTTTTATAAATTCTTGATGCTTTGTTTTATACTAGGCGTATAAATATAAAAAGGTATTTTGATTTGTAGGGCAGCAAATGGTTTCAGAGTTACCTCAGAGTTATCATAGCGCAAAATATTAAGGCAAAATGAAATTGCAGGGTTTATGGTGTCACCTCAGAAACTAGTACAAGATCTAGTCCGCCAGGTCCGCTATAAGATATTCTTACTTTCTTTTATTATTTATTTTATTAAAAAAGAAAGGAGAACAATTAAAATGTATTGAAAAAGAAAAGATGAAAGAGATATAGTATGCGATTGTCCAAACATTGGCAAAGCAGTTACAACAGTAACTACATATAAAGTGTTACAGAAACACATCCAAGAAAGTAAATTTAGCAGAAAATTGTCTGTTGCGCTTGCTTACGTAGAAGATTTAAAGTGTTCGTGTTGTTATTTTTAACGGCATTTTCCACAACGGGCGCTTCTTTTCAATTTGTGTGTATAGGACCCGTTCTTATTGTTAAAATAAATTTTCGAAAAGTAACGTTATGCTAGATTATGTAGCATTCGCGACCACATCCTTAGTTACACAATTCCTCTTTCTGCTGTTTTATCAGCTTCAACTCATTTCTCAGAAAGAAACTTAACCCTGCATTACTAACCTCAAATCATGTCGCGTGGTTACTAACCATGGGTCTTATCGACCCTCATTTGTATTATCTATTAAAATCGTTTAAACTTATAAATTGCTAAAACGTATACGTCTTTTAGTATATTGTAGTATTTTATTTTTAAATTTATAAAATTATGTTTTAAAAAATTAATTTATATATTTAAATTGAAATTAAGTTTGTATTCATTACAACATAGCTAATAAAGTGAAAAAAAGTTATCCAGCCAGATTCCGCAAAAAATGATAAGTTTTAAAGATATTGACTTCAAATAAAGTGCATTTGAAACCTGAAATATAAAAGTAAAATGTTAAAAAGAAAAATTGGAATGACTAATGCAAAAATTTTTCAATTATGTAATCTAATCGACCCAGACTATTTTTTAAAACAATTTTTTATGCATAATATTTTACATGTTTCTTATTCTTATTGTTTATAAACGTTTAAATATGTACAAATTTAGATTACATATATATCTTGCGTTAAAAAATATTCTTTATTTTTTGTTAATTTAAAAAGTTTGCGTGTCTGGGTCGATTCGACCCTGAGGTTAGTAATGGAGGGTTAAACGTTACGCAATTTAATTTAAGTTCGTCTGTTAGGCAACCTTTTTCGCCATACAACGGCACTTACCACGTTAACGTCACTGCGTTTAGTATAGCATACGCCTCAACACTTTCATTTCCTGGTAAATTTCACAGTTCGTTTCTTGCTGTGCTGCGCCTCGGGGTCATTATTGTGATTGGAATATTGTCATTACGGATGTTTTTACAGCGTTTGTAGCTTTAAGTAGGTAGGTATGGCCGCGGGAAAAATAAATATCATGCGTCGTATACCTAACGGGTGATTTTTTTGAGGTTAGGATTTTCATGCATTAGTATTTGACAGATCACGTTGGATTTCAGACATGGTGTCAAAGAGAAAGATGCTCAGTATGCTTTGACATTTCATCATGAATAGACTTACTAACGAGCAACGCTTGCAAATCATTGAATTTTATTACCAAAATCAGTGTTCGGTTCGAAATGTGAAAATCCGCTTTTTTATCGACAAATTTTGTTCAGCGATGAGGCTCATTTCTGGTTGAATGGCTACGTAAATAAGCAAAATTGCCGCATTTGGGGTGAAGAGCAACCAGAAGCCGTTCAAGAACTGCCCATGCATCCCGAAAAATGCACTGTTTGGTGTGGTTTGTACGCTGGTGGAATCATTGGACCGTATTTTTTCAAAGATGCTGTTGGACGCAACGTTACGGTGAATGGCGATCGCTATCGTTCGATGCTAACAAACTTTTTGTTGCCAAAAATGGAAGAACTGAACTTGGTTGACATGTGGTTTCAACAAGATGGCGCTACATGCCACACAGCTCGCGATTCTATGGCCATTTTGAGGGAAAACTTCGGACAACAATTCATCTCAAGAAATGGACCCGTAAGTTGGCCACCAAGATCATGCGATTTAACGCCTTTAGACTATTTTTTGTGGGGCTACGTCAAGTCTAAAGTCTACAGAAATAAGCCAGCAACTATTCCAGCTTTGGAAGACAACATTTCCGAAGAAATTCGGGCTATTCCGGCCGAAATGCTCGAAAAAGTTGCCCAAAATTGGACTTTCCGAATGGACCACCTAAGACGCAGCCGCGGTCAACATTTAAATGAAATTATCTTCAAAAAGTAAATGTCATGAACCAATCTAACGTTTCAAATAAAGAACCGATGAGATTTTGCAAATTTTATGCGTTTTTTTTTTTTTAAAAGTTATCAAGCTCTTAAAAAATCACCCTTTACTTTCTACTTCAGCGAGGGACGCGGTGTTGGTACGAAGAGGGTTTGAACGCTAAGCTTATAACTCAAAGATTTTTTTTAAGATTTCAGTGATTGCTACGAAAATGTATGGAGTTTTTTGAGCAAATGGGTACCCCATTGTGGATATGTTTCTTTTATGCATATTAAACAGAACAGTTTTCTCGTCTCTTCAGTGTTGATTTAAATTGGCCATGCACTTAACATTTTATATCACATCTGTAAATATCTAATGCTTCTTAGCTAGCTAGGTTAGTTAATAAAGCTTTAGTTTACCGACAGGCTTCTCAAGTCGTAGCAAACTTCAGGATTCTACTCAATGACAAGTGTAGCGACACCGAACAAATCCGGAATTCTACTGAAATTAGCTGCCAACTTAATAATGCGTAAGGAACAACAATTACTATTCCTATCCTAAAGTACTAACCGCAACTAAAATTCTGTCAAAGCTTCATGGCATTTCATTCAAGTATCCAAGTTATTGGTAGGAGAGATAACGCCTCCACTGTCACAAAAAATGCACACTGGTCAAAAAGATTAAAAGTGGGCGGACGTCAAAGACTTTCGCAGTTTTTATTGTGGGGTGTGGCTGACAAATGAAATCGAGTGATTTAGTTAGTATCTTTGTCATCTCATTTGACATTTGTCAGCTGGCAGGGCTTTTTAATGCACATGGAATTATTTTCATCAACTGTTTGCAAACACTGCTCATTTATAACATGGGAGTAATTTTATTTCTGAGCTGAGATCTTTTATTAGATTAATAAAGGGATAAGGAATACTTCTATTTTGGTTCTTAGGCACCTTCTTAACAATATGTCTTTGCAATTGTTCACCATTATAATAGAAACTGATAAAATCTTACGAAGTAACAATTCCATTGGCTAGAAGCGCCTTTGAAAATTCAGTAAACACTTTATAGTTGCGTAATTAAATACTTATTTTCAGTTTATCTCAATCTCCGGCCTTCCCCAGTTTAAGTGTGTTTTTAAATTTTCACATAAAAACAAAGTGATAATTCGCAGCAGCTATGACAAAATGATGAAGCGTTCATTTCGAAACTTCTTTAATACGTATAAGAGCTATTTGAAGATTTGTATGAGTGGTTTTCGTTCGAAAGCGCAAATATTCATTCAACGATTTTATCTTTCCAGCGTATGCTGTCTGCATTATTTGTCGTTATATTATAGATGCATATGACAGTAATGAAGCTTTACAAGCAAAAACCACTCGACAATACCTTCGCTAATTTTGTTGTTATTTCACTGTTGTTGATATGCCAATGCGCATGGCGTTGACGTTGCATGTCGCAGTCAACCCTCTAGGTTATAGAAATGCAAACATATGGTATACTTTTTTATTTACCTTATTTACTTACCCCCCAGCCCACAAGTTTCTTAGTTGATGCTGTTGCATACTCGAACTCTTTTTGTTTTACGCTTTTAATATTTCTCACTTCATTAGTTTTATCATTGTTGTAATTGTTTTTTAAACAATTTAACAAAATTTTCTGTGGTTTCTCCACGTGGCGGTGCTTTTCACACTCACTCCACCCACGTGCCAATGTATGTATGTGGCATGTAAAATTGTTCTGTAGTGGGGTGATGATAGTTGCATCACCACCCGCAATGCTTTACCATTCGCCATTATTTTTGTCAGATTTTTGTCAGAAGACACCGAACTGTATTAAAGCTCTTATGTTTATCCGTAATTCTGGGATTTTTGCTAAAAAGTTTCCATATTAAGTCTGTTTTTGTTTGGTGAACCAGGAATTGAAAGATACTGGCAAGGAATAGTGCAGAAACGGTGGACGAGGTTAAGAATTGAGCTCTTATCTAAAGTTTTTAGTAGTAAACAAACTTAAACAAATACTCATATTCAAAACTATAATAAATTCACACTGGTGGCCTTAAAAATTAAAAAAAAAAATTAACAAATGGGGAAGGGCTAAGTTCGGATACAACTGAACATTTTATACTCTTGCAATCAAAGCCAGGGAAATAAATACTCGTATCTTAACCCGGTACTGCCCAGAACTTTTTTTCTTTCAGATTTTGCTGAAATTAAGTAGACTTATGTATTTTGACCTCCTGAGCACGAAATTGATGTCCGTTTTACGATTCACTATATAACTTTTCCGGAAAATGCGAAAAACCAGCGTTTCCATATGGTAACCGTGGGTCGCCTAGGGTACAGGTTTTTTGCTCTTCCTGTTTAAAATAAAAACTTCAAAAAATCTTGTTTTATGCATTTTTATTGAAATTTTAAGTAAGAAAAAATAAATTTTATGACAATACAGTTATGGTTTTGTATGGTAGTCTGCAAAACACTTGACGCAAAGTCCAACGTTACATTTTCCACATGCTGTTCGCCCGTTAACGCTACAATTTTCACCCGCACAACGTCTACGATTTGATGGCACTACAAAGTGCCCAGTTTGATCGTACCGGAGAGTGTGTTCTACGCGACTTAGTTGCTGGGCATATCTGTGAGAAGTCATGGGACCAAGTGATTTGGCTTTGGTACCATAATGTCTGCAATAGTATACGGCGAGTTGTCGTCGAAATTCAAGTTGCGTAATTTTTGGTTGCTCTTTTCGATGAAGCTGTCAAGCATTTTGAATAGAAGCATCTATCAGCCAGGTAAATATGCTAGACCACCACTTTTTTCCCCTGTATGCGATGCGGTACTGGGCCAAGTTTTGATCGAAACGATCTACTCCACACATATATTTGTTATATTCAGTGATCGCACAAGGACGGGGTACGTTTATTCGGGATTTACTCTGCTTTGAATAACGTTGTGCCATTGACTTAGGATTTTCACCAAAAGTGGTAGACAATAAGCAGACAACATTATTATCTTTCCATTTCACCAAACGAATACCAGTACTTTTCATAACAATTGATTCCGAGTAACCTCTATCCATTGATTTAAAATTTTTCTTGTGCATCAAAGGACAGCTTGCAGGAATGCGGTTTTCACGGATTGTTCCCGTGGCATTATATCCACATCTTTTCAGAAAAGCTAACAAAGGATAACTAGTGAAAAGGTTGTCGAAATAAAACGAAAACGGCAAAACTTTCAATGAATCAGGAAAGTCGTCAACCATACTGACCAAAGGAGCAGCACATTTTCCAAACTTCGCTTCATAATCTTCGTTTGCACGAGGATTCTTTCCTTGGTAAATTTCGAAGTTCACCATATAGCCCGATGGAGTGCAAAGGGACCAAACTTTATACCCAAAACGTAATGGTTTACCCTTGATAAACTGCTTACATCCGTGGCTGCTAAAGTAGGAAATCATACTTTCGTCAAAGGATAGATTTTGTTCGGCATGAAAATGATCAATCATTTTTGCTTTTAAATGATCAGTCAATGGTCGCAATTTCCACATTTTATCGGGATTGGCGTCGCCGTTTTTTGAAGAAGCATTAGAGTTGTCTTCAAAGTGAAGATTTTGCAAAATTTCCTGAAATCTATTTCGACGCATTGTGTTACTCACTAAGCTGTTGCGAATATCTTCATCTTGACTCCATAAATTTCTTAAATTGGCGTGGTAATTGTATCCCGTAATGACCAATATGCCCATAAATGCTCGAAGTTCGCCGACTGTTATGCTTGGGTTAGGTCTATTCTGTCCGATCGCATACATTGCACTTTGTTCGCAAATGTGTCCCAATAATTCATCATCGAAAAACTTTTCAAATTGCTGATGCGGTAGTAAATAACGACAATCCTCGTAATTTGCATCTGGGAAAATGGGAATAAGAGATGATGCATCATCTTTTATCCATTGAAATGTTGTTTGTTTATTACTTTGTGGCAGTGAAACATTTGAAGATTTTGGTGTCACTCTACGTAACCGCTTTCTGTCTGGTGATGTACAATTGGATGCTGAAGGTTGACCATTAAAATCCATACTTTTATATTCTTTTTCCACAATAACGACGGGCAAATCTTCGATATTTGGAGCTAAAGAATCCAAGATAATTATTATTATTGAAATATGAAGCAATATTGTTTTCAAACATGCCTCCAATTTCATCTTCATCAAAATTTTGTAAACGTCGTCCACTAGCCATTACAACTTCACATCCGCTTTTAAGCTGAGCGGGACAAACATTATCTGGTATTCCTCCATATTCGTCTTCCGCATCATCTTCACCAGATATATTGCCATCCACAGGAGGTTCAATATAAATAGTAGCTGGTACATCATCTTGATCACCTGCTTCGTCAAGCTCTTCAATAAAATCAAGCATTTGTTGCAACGATAAACCTCTAAGCAAAATAAAACATATAAAAAACAAGAACATATTCAGACATTTGTTTAATAAAAGAATAAAAATACTTCGTACGCGATCCAAAATGCAAAGAAAATCACAAAAAACTAAATGAAACACGAATAAAAAACCTGTCCCCTAGGCGACCCACGGTTACCATATGGTAACGCCTAAGGTAAAATGTAAAAAAATAGTAAAAACCAACTATTTTTTGACCAAACTGAATTCACATTTTATGGTTTATTTATTTAGCTATCGATTGGTACTATTAATTCTAAAGTTGGTCGAAATATAAACCTTATATAAAAGCACTTACCGACATGCCATATCGAAAAACGAGATTTTTTTACCTTTGCTTTCGTCAACTTATTTTCACATACGATAATTACTCGAATTGAACTCCCAATAATTCAAATTTCAATATTCTGGAAAGCTGCAAATTTTTCGCATAAGAAAACGGTTTGTAGTTTGTAGTTTTGTAGTGTAGCTTTCAAGTTATTTATGAAAATGTAACAAGACATTTTGCGTTACCATATGGTACGCGTGGGTTATTTCGGGTTAAGATGTAAAGCGTCAATCAGAGGATCGAAATACAAGCCATTTAATAAATATATATACTACTAGAGGACCCGTCCACGCTTCACTGATACTTAGATAATACTACTACCATCTATATGATTTCTATTAGTTGGATTATAACTATTAGTTAATGAGATGTAATATTTTGTGAAGCAACTTTCGTTAGTTTACAAAAAAATGGATCATAAAGCATTTCGTGTGTTAATGAAGCATTTCGCTTTTGGGGAAAATACTATTGAATTTGGGCTCAGGGAAATCCACCGTTGAAAAGGTATTTGCTAACATGGAAACAGGCGAAATGAGCAAAGTAGGTGCCTTGCAGGTTCATTATCCAACAAAAACAACAAATCACTGATTCTGAGCAGTGTTTAAGTGCTCTCTAATCGGAATAAATTCGAAATTTTTCGTCAGTGATACAAACATAGCTCCATCATCCCAAAGGTGTCCAATCGATTTGATCTGGTGGAACCACTATCCACCATCCAAAGAAGAACATCGTAACTGTTTTTTGAAAAGTCGTGCTATGACAACGTGACGATCGCCTGCTGATTGACCCCGATCCATAATTCCACACGTACATACATATGTCATGGCATCCTGGGACTATTCGTTCATATGCCTTGGCGTTGATGGCAAAAAGAGCACCGACCGATATTAGCGGGACCTCTTCGTGGCTTCGTAACAAATTTCAATCTGTAATTGATCACTTCGTTTGAAACACACATAAAGTTTTCACTGAATAATTTTCAAACATTTTTTTAAATAGCCGGAATAAAAAAGCAAGCGACCGAAATTGTACAATTCAAATAATTTACAAATCAAAATATTGAAAAACAAAAGAAAAAAAAATTGTATGAAAAAAGTAAATTTTTGGAAATTTCCAATTTTTCGACTTTTTCGTGTGAAAAGTTTTTTTTTTTATTTTTGATCCTTTCCAGATCCACAGCGAACAACTTCTGAAAATTTCATGAAGATTGGTTACGCCGTTCTCCGGTCTTAGCGTTACTAACAAACAAACATTCAGTTTTACTTACATACATATGTACATATTTACATACAGTCAGAGTCATAAGTCTCTGTCAAAATATTTACAAAATTTATTTATTTATTTTTTCAATTTAAGTTGTATTTTTCTTACACTGAATTGAATGTAGAATGCTGGCGCCAAGTTTCTTTGCACGTGTTCGCAAAACAGACGAGTTAACGGCACTTTTCTCTTTCTAGGTAACAATACAAGCGATCAAAAGTCTACAAGCACTTAATAATATCGGGACATTAGTGCCTGTTACATGTTAATTTGGGTAAATTTTAATTACATTTTATTGTGTTTGAGTACATTTATCAGAAAAGTGAAGTAAAATCTTTTGTTTTTATAAACTCGATTTAAATATTAATGATGGTGTCTAATCGGAAAGAAATCAGTACCGGCGAAAGAACTGTTATCATTAAGTTCTGGAAGGAAGGAAAATCAAATAGGGAAATTGGACATTTGGTTGGAAGATCGCACTGTTCGGTCTATACCGTAATAAAAAACTTCAAAAGTACGGGAATCATCACGTCAAAGCCTAGATCTGGTCGCCCACCGAAACTCTCGATCCGTGAATGTCGCTCAATTCTGAATGTGGTGAAGAAACATCCGAGAATAACTGCATCAACAATTGCACGTGATGTGCAGGAAAGGTTCGCAAAAAATATTTCGGTCGTTACTGCGCGAAGAATTTTGAGACGGGCTGGGATTCATAGTAGGGTAGGACGAAAAAAACCTTTTGTTTCACGGATTAATAGAATAAAGCGAATTGCTTTCGCAAACAAATATATAAACATGCCAAATGAGTTCTGGAACAATGTGCTTTTCTCCGACGAAACGAAGTATTGTGTATTCGGTATAAAAGGACGCAAATTAGTGTGGCGTAAGCGAGGTGAAGCTTTTAACCAATGCAATCTTTATCCCACTGTGAAACATGGAGGTGGTGGGGTGATGCTCTGGGGTTGTATGTCAGCCAGCGGCCCCGGCAACCTGGAATTTGTGGAGACTACAATGAATAGGTTTATTTATTTAGACATTTTAATAATATCGTAATATGCGATCGAGTACTGAAAAATTAGGATTGACAAACCGGTTTTACTTCCAACAAGATAATGATCCCAAGCACACTGCAGAAATCGTACGGCTTTGGCTGCTCTACAACGCCCCTAAACAACTATGCACACCTCCACAGTCACCAGACTTAAACCCAATCGAGCATTTATGGGCACGTTTGGAAAGAAAGATACGTAATCACTCAATATCAAGCATACATCAGCTCAAAAACGTTATAAGAGTGGTCTAAAATAACACCTCAGGAGACCAACAAACTTGTAGGTTCGATGAAAAAACGGTTAGCAGAGGTCCTAAAGCGCCGTGGATACCCAACTCCTTATTAAAAGACAAAAAAAAATTTAATTTTACAATGTAACGCCTTCATATATTTAGTGCTTGTAGACTTTTGATCGCTTGCATTGTTACCTCGGAAGAGAAAAGTGCCGTTAACTCGTCTGTCTTGCGAACACGTGTAAAGAAACTTGGCGCCAGCATTCTACATTAAGTTCAGTATAAGAAAAATATAACTTGAATTCAAAAAATAAATAAATTTTGTAAATATTTTGAAACAAACATTTTTATATTGACTGCTTGTAGACTTATGACTCTGACTGAATGTATATATACAAAATAAAACGATTGTATGGGAAAAAGAAAAGGACTGTTTTCAGGCGTTTTCCGGCAACTTTCGTAATTTTTTTTACATAAGAACCTTCTCGTAATAATAACAAATACAACAAAAAAAGAATTAGTGAAATCTGTCCAGCCATTCACGCGTGATGCCGTGACAACGGAAAACGGGTTTCATTTTTATATACATACTAGCTGACCCCGCAGCCGTTGTCCTGTGTGAAATTATGTGTTTTGAAATGAAAAGAAAGTTAAATTTAACGTTGCATTTTTTTTAAATGTAAACAAAATTTTTTGGTTTTTGTTCCGGTATACAGAAAAAATGGTTTTCCAACTCGTGAGTACGCCACGTATATCTGACCGTGTGAAAAACAAATTTATGCTACACACTATGCGACTATGCTTGTTTCCTGTGGATTGTCATCTCAAATGCAAATGAAACGGAATACGTTTGAACTGAAATGGCAAATCGTTAGAACTTAAAGGAATTATTAGAATCAAGTATTCGGCCCCCTTGTATTCGATAGCGCAGATTGCGGAACATAATAACGACAGATCCAACTTTGAGACGCAAATGATGCGGTGGCATACCAAGCCTGTCCAAAGAATTTAGAAATTCCATTGGATTATTCACGGCGTCGTCTTCATTGTCAAGACTATCGATCGATTTGACTATGAATCTTCCAGTTTAAGTCAACATCGGTATTTTTGGCAGCTAACATTGTGCGTGCACTTAAGGAATCGTAGTTACGATATTTCGGCAATGGCCGAACATTCGTGATGAGTTCATCTTTAGTGAATTGATAAGCGGCGAATGGAATTGATATCAAACCACCGGAAGTATCAACCGGAGTTGACCCATTTCCAAGATTTAGCGAAGACGATGTAAAATGACTTCGGCAATGCTATTTTTGTTCGTATCCCATAATAGGTGCGGATTTGAAGGCTGATATGTCGAAATTATTATCGCGAAAAGTGTGCGAACTTCATTTGCATTCCAGTGATTCACATTTTCCAGCAATTGTAATTGCTGGCTTACTTCTCCAAAACTCGCAGACACCGTACCATTCACAGTACGCAATGACTCAAATAAAGTTGAACCGCGTTCATTAATCAATAGCAACCGAAGGTAGGAACAATCGTCGTTTTTTCGGGTAGATTGTGTAAATTCGTCCTAATGCACTACATAGTTGATAACAGGCCTGGATGCCCATCTACTGGTTGGCCTTGCTTTCTGCGCAACTATTTCTTCGACGATGCATTCCAGATATAATATCAAGGTATTTCCGAATAGAGCAATGTTCTGGCAAACGGATTACTGACAAAAGTTGAAAAAAAAAAACTCCTAAATGTTAATTTTGTTGCTGGCGGTGTTTCTACTGGCTGAACTGTATTCTCTAGATTGAAATACACTCTTTGACCATTCTCCTAATTAACACAACAGTCGGAAAACATTCATGAATTGCAAAAGTAAATATTATACAAAGCGCTTTATTGCAGTTCACGTATCGACCATATCGTATTGCTTTCTTTGGTGACGTACTTACAAAGGCATTTTATAGATTTCACCAAACTGCAATACTCAATATTGATATGAGTTTTGAATGTGAATTAAACAACAGTGGGGAATATAGTACGATCCATGTGTTGTTAGCTTCGATATTCACTCTTCTAAATTGAATGCTGAATGTTCTGGCATTGTTATCTGGTGAGCGATGCCGATAGAGAGGATATTTTCAGTTTGTGTTTCCGAGAGAAAAGCGCATGGATAGTGTTTCGCGCATTTAATGTCAGATATACAAACCGAAAAGAGATTGTAGTGGATGCAAGGTTAATGAACCATATTGGTTACTACCACTTCGTATAATTCTGGATCTTTCTCTGGATCAGGAATTTCCGCAGAAATGATTTCATCAATTTGATCTGGTGTAACCACCATCCGCCATCCAAAGAAGAATGTATGCGTACGGCAAACCTGTCTTTTGCCACTCAACAGAGTACATCCAGCATATGACTGCACCATACTTGTATATACATACATACGTTGCTTCAAGATAAAGTCCATCGAAGCTGCTGCTTGAAAAGTCTTGCTGTGCCATCGTGGCGATCGCTTGCTAAATGACCGCGATCCATAATACCGCACGTATGGCATCGCATCCTGGGAGTACTCGGTCATGTGCCTTGGGCTGTTAATGTAAGTTGATGCCAAAAAGAACGCCGACCGTAGCAAATTTCAATCTGTAATTGATCACTGTGTGTGAAAAACACATAACATTTTCACTGAATAATTTTCAAAAATTTTTGAAGCAAACGCCAAATTTGAAAGATTTGTATAATCGAAAAACAAAATGAAATAATTGAATAAAAAAATTTGTATGGAAAAAATTTACTTTTTTGAATTGTTCAATTTTCCGACTTTTCCTCATGAAAGGCATACAGGTTTTTTATTTCTAAACCTTTCCCGATCCACAACGAACAACCTCTTAAAATTTCGTCAATATTGGTTCAGCCGTTCTCTCAGCGTTACTAATAAACAAACATTCATTCGTTTGTATGGGAAAAAGAAAAGGGCTGGTTTTAGGGATTTTCCGGCAATTATTCGAATTTTTCTTGCCGTAAAAACCTTCCTTGAACCTCAAAGAACATTTTAAAAAAAAGAATTGGCAAAATTGGTCCAGGTGTTGTTGAGTTATGCGCTTACCAACACATTTTGCGATTCATTTTTACATATAACGGGTGATTTTTTTGAGGTTAGGATTTTCATGCATTAGTATTTGACAGATCACGTGGGATTTCAGACATGGTGTCAAAGAGAAAGATGCTCAGTATGCTTTGACATTTCATCATGAATAGACTTACTAACGAGCAACGCTTGCAAATCATTGAATTTTATTACCAAAATCAGTGTTCGGTTCTTTTCTTTTTTATCGACAAATTTTGTTCAGCGATGAGGCTCATTTCTGGTTGAATGGCTACGTAAATAAGCAAAATTGCCGCATTTGGGGTGAAGAGCAACCAGAAGCCGTTCAAGAACTGCCCATGCATCCCGAAAAATGCACTGTTTGGTGTGGTTTGTACGCTGGTGGAATCATTGGACCGTATTTTTTCAAAGATGCTGTTGGACGCAACGTTACGGTGAATGGCGATCGCTATCGTTCGATGCTAACAAACTTTTTGTTGCCAAAAATGGAAGAACTGAACTTGGTTGACATGTGGTTTCAACAAGATGGCGCTACATGCCACACAGCTCGCGATTCTATGGCCATTTTGAGGGAAAACTTCGGACAACAATTCATCTCAAGAAATGGACCCGTAAGTTGGCCACCAAGATCATGCGATTTAACGCCTTTAGACTATTTTTTGTGGGGCTACGTCAAGTCTAAAGTCTACAGAAATAAGCCAGCAACTATTCCAGCTTTGGAAGACAACATTTCCGAAGAAATTCGGGCTATTCCGGCCGAAATGCTCGAAAAAGTTGCCCAAAATTGGACTTTCCGAATGGACCACCTAAGACGCAGCCGCGGTCAACATTTAAATGAAATTATCTTCAAAAAGTAAATGTCATGAACCAATCTAACGTTTCAAATAAAGAACCGATGAGATTTTGCAAATTTTATGCGTTTTTTTTTTAAAAAAAGTTATCAAGCTCTTAAAAAATCACCCTATATTACCGTTCTTGATACTTACATTGCTCATTTGAAAAGCGGCTTTCTTGACCACAGACTAGTGTTAGAAAATTTTTGTGTATTTTTCCCAAAGTACGAATTTGACGCTAAAAAAGCTCGAGAAATATTTTCTTTTTATGAAAAGGTGATCAACTTTTCAGGACACAACTTTCTTGCGGAGGTGAAAACGTGGAAACAGCCAACTTCAGGCAAGCATTTTCGGAATGCTCTCGAAGCTTTAGAAGCAGTGAAAAAAACGTCTTTTGGGAATGTTTTCAAGATTTTACGCATATTGGCGTTATTGCCTGCTTCAATAGCATCACCGGAGAGAAGTTTTTCAAGTTTAAAGAGAACTAAAACCTATTTACGAAATACGACAGGTCAAGATAGGCTTAATGGTCTAGCATCGGAGGGATATTGATCTGTCAGTTGATGAAATACTAGAAGAAGTCTTTCAAAAACCAAGGAAAATATAACATGGAATGTGAGATCCCGTGTAATCCTCAATTAATCACTGAGCTTCAGCGATACTGCTTGTACAAATGTAGAGAAAGTTCGAATTATATGAATAACAACAAATACTTGTAACTTATTATAATTGCTTATGTCTGTCTGTCCGTCCGTCCGTGCAAGCTGTAACTTGAGTAAAAATTGAGATATCACGATGAAACTTGGTACACGTATTTCTTGGCTCTATAAGAAGGTTAAGTTCGAAGATGGGCAAAATCGGCCTACTGCCACGCCCACAAAATGGAGAAAACCGAAAACCTATAAAGTATCATAACTAAGCCATAAATAAAGATATTAAAGTGAAATTTGGCACAAAAGATCGCATTGGAGAGGAGCATATTTGGAAGTAATTTTTTTGGAAAAGTGGGCGTGGCCCCGGCCACTACTAAGTTTTTTGTACATATCTCGGAAACTACTATAGCTATGTCAACCAAACTCTATAGAGTCGTTTCCTTTAGGCATTTCCATATACAGTTCAAAAATGGAAATCGGATAATAACCACGCCCACCTCCCAAACAAAGGTTATGTTGAAAATCACTAAAAGTGCGTTAACCGACTAACAAAAAACGTCAGAAACACAAAATTTTACGGCAGAAATGGCAGAAGGAAGCTGTACCCAGGCTTTTTTAAAAATTGAAAATGGGCGGGACGTCGCCCACTTAAGGACCAAAAACCATATCTCAGGAACTACTCTACCGATTTCAATGAAATTCGGTATATAATATTCTCTTGACACTCTGATGACATGTACGAAATATGGGTGAAATCGGTTTACAACCACGCCTTCTTCCAATATAACGCTATTTTGAATTCCATCTGATGCCTTCTCTGTATAATATATACATTAGGAACCAATGATGATAGCGGAATAAAACTTTACACAAATACGGTATTTGAGCTTAGGAATCCCTTGTGGAAAAATTGTCGTGATCGGACTATAACTTTTCAAGGTCCCTGATATCGAACTCGAAGAACTCAGTGCCTAACCTAACCTAACCTAATTTTTCACCGAAGATATCGGTAAATCTCTCAGAATTTAATTCTAATTAATTTTACAGCAAAATAAAAAAAAATATGTAAATGACGGATAATGAAATCTCGATTATAACTTTATCATGCGAGAGTATAAAATGTTCGGTGACACCCGAACTTAGCCCTTTCTTACTTGTTGGATTACGTATGTAGCTATCCCAATCAATTTTCAACTGCAAGTTTTCTTAAACCTTTTCAGCAACTTGAAGATAAATTGCATGTTCACAATTTAATAGAAACTGTTATGCAATATATATTGAGAGATTTTATCCACAACTATGAAACTATGACAAATGAATGGCAATTCTAATTTTCCGAATACCCGAATTGAAGATAGGGAAGAGCAAGTCAAAACATAAACCAAACAAAATGGCGACAGGCACTTAAAGAGAGTTGTCTGAGGACGGACGAATCCGAGGTAAAGAAAAGTTGATGAGCACATGATAGATAAACTCAAATTTTCAATGGGAAGGTGCTGGCAAGAATGATTTCAGTAACCTGCAAACCCAAACAACTCTAATAATCGAGAGGTAGAAATTCATTCGCATATACATATGTATGTATTTGAGCTTTGAAGTTAGACTGTCGGTGTAGCTAAAGCCGGAAAACACACTGGTACCATTTTGTGAAAATATTTACACACTCTAATTGAATGTTGTGTGTTGTTGTTGAACTAGAATTTTCAATTCGCTCGCAACACTTCAACATACACACAAAAAAATTGGCAAATTCAATATACATATACTATATACGATATATAGTATGAGGAATAGAAAATTCTTGTGAAAATTATTTTATCCCGATCCCGCATTGATTCAAAATTTTAATAAAAATTTTTTCACTATCGCTTTGACTGCTCAAATTTTTTATTTCTATATCGCTATATATCTTAGCAATTGGATTATTTGATAGGTTGAATATCACTTTCCTTCCATATTTAAAAAAATTCGGGTAAATATGGAATTTAATCGTAAGAGTCAAAATAATTAACTCATTTAAAAGCAAGAGAACAATACTGAAAGCATTAAATATTCTGAGTTTGAGCGTACTTTACATATTCACTTTGGTGGAGCTATACAACGATTTTGAAAAAATTGTTCTTCGCCTACGGAAATAAATAAAGATAGTAACAGCTGAAGAAAAATGAGGAAGCCAATATTATATTTTATTAGTTTGCAAAGTGCGCATCGAGTGCGCGACAGTCAGTCGGAATCCAATCCGATGATGTCATCAAAAGTTATTCCTAATAAAGTGTAATTTTGTTGTTTGTTGAGTTGTCTAACTTTTTGCCTCGTCATGTTGGAACGATTTAACCTTTAAGTGGTTTGTAATAATATGAAGGATAAGGTAACGTTAGCTCTATTTTCATTTCTAATGATAATTTAATTTAATGAATATAAGTGGTAAGTACGTGTGTTAACTAGGGGCAATCCCGAAATTCAATTTCACTTTATTGTATATTGGGAGTTTCGCCACTATATTTTTGTCAAAAAGCCACATACACCTACATATATTTGTGCAAAGTATATGTAGTATGTTATACAAGTATGTTACGTTATACATGTTATCACAGCCGAGAGAGCTGTAAGAGGAAAATAGTGAGTTTGAGTTGCCTTTTGTACGAATTGATTTCACAGACATGGTAAATAAATGAAAAAAGAAAAACCTACCAAAAATTGAGAACTATGAATTTTCCGCTCAAGCAGTCGATCATAATGCTACAGATATTTTCGTGAAATATATGAATAGCTCCGATTCATATTATTCATACATTTTCGAGTTTGTATAGGCATTAATAAAATTGGATATAACTTTAAAAGTGTTAATATTTGAATATCTTTGGAACTAAAAATTCATATTTATAAATAATTTAAAGTTTCAGCTAGCGATTTTTAATTTTTTTTACTTAAATATTATATATTTTTTTTTTACTAAGCGGAACTATACATTGGCTTTGTACCTGAATTGGCTTATTAGGTCCATTGTATCTACAAACAGCTACAATTTGGTATAGTTTAGATGCCAAAGCTAGTACTATCCGAAAATTTGCGAAGGTTATAGATGGCAGCTACTTAAACGGGCATGGCAAGCCTGAAATTCACTTCCAGCATCAGATGCTATAAGTTCTTGGAGTTATTTTGGGTAAAGACAGAAACATCGGTTCATCAGTTCTCAGCCAGAGTTGAACTTGTGTTTGCTTTAAAAATTTTTAATTTGCCTCGATGCCCCTACAAAGAATTTTTGCGAGTTTACAACTACATATGCGGATAAACATTCATAATGCGTACATACTACATATATATGAATATATAAGTGCGTATGTACAAGAATAGGTTGGTCTGCCGACAAACAGGCTCCTTATAAATCATGGTTACGTGGTCAAAGCCCGTTTGTGTTTTGTTATGCTATGCCGGCGGCAAAATAACAGCATTTAACGTAGTTGTTTCTGTTGTTGTAGTAGTGGCAGCAGCAGCTGCACTGAAGTGCACAGCAATTATGCTGAGAGTCTTCGCTTCTGTATTTCTGCATTGCATCGGATGTTTTGGTCACAGTGACTAAAAAAAATAATTATAGTTCATTTTTTTGAAACTACAAAGAACATCTTTGTCATAAAATTTTTAGCGAAACCTAAATCCCTTTCTGAAGATCCAATGCATATACAGAGACTAAGATATTTGCGCAAGATTCCTCTCGCTTATATCTTTGCTATAAACTAAACGGGTTTGTGGTGTATATCTTGACACAGTTTTAAAAGGTGCATGAAGCACAATATGTGGTTACAATCCGATCCGACAAAATATCAAAATCCCTTGGCAAGGTAAGTTTTTAGCATAATCTTTAAGGTTTATTAAGTATAATTTGACGTTTTCGTGGACAGTTAATATTTGTGGCTTTTTTAAAGATAGATGGCTCCACCCTTTTAACTTGTCAACTCTCAAAATAGTACTACAATATCCACCGGTTACGTGCGATGAAACAAATATTTCGCCTCTGGTTTTTGTATGAACGGTTAACATATAACGTCATGTGTATTTTTTTCAAATATCAAACAATAAGCAATAATTAATTTACTCTAACAGAAATTATACCAAAGAATCAACGAATATGCGAAGGAGTCTAAATTATAATTGGTTCTGTATTTATTCCATTTTCCCCACTGTTAAATGTTCTCGGATATAAATAGATATGTGAATTTATTGCAGGTACACAGTACATTTCAAACACAAAATTGGACCGCTTGCAAAATATTTATACGCATTTGTGGAGCACATATGCCAACCATGCAACAGCAATGCGGAACGTGCAATTTCCGCGTAGCACAATTGCATGCATGCAACAAAAGGCACAATCGTTTGCACGCTCAAGCGCTTCATAGGCTTTGAGAGAAACTACTCAGACGCCAGTTAACAACACGATTTTATTTTACATTTGTTTGTATGTAAAGGGTGATACACGTCAAAGTTCCCAACTTTTTTTAAAGAAAGAACATGATCTTCAATTTTAAACGGAAATGTTTATTATGATTCGAAAGAACATGCTTTGGCGTTTATTTTTTGAAGATTATGTCTTTCAAATGTTGGCTGCGGCTACATCTCAGATGGTTCATTCATTGAGTCCAATTTTCGATGACTCGTTCGAGTATTTCGACTGGTAGCTGACGAATGACACACATGATGTTTTGCTTCAATGCCTGAAGCGAAGGAGGATTTTCCGCATAGACCTTAGTCTTTATTTATATTCACAGGTCTAACGGTGCGATATCAAAAGATCTTGGTGGCCAATCGACCGGGGAAGTGGCAAGATATTGTTGATTACAAATTTCGCCGAGATCTCGAGGTTGAATTTCAGGTATCAAGCAATCGGTTATCATTGCGCGAAGATGATCGTCATTGATGGTTACGTTGTCACAAGCATTATGTTAGAAGAAATATGGACCAAAAGTCTTAAGGCCCACAAACCACAACATACCGTTTTTTTTCTACATAAAATGGGAGCTTTTGTATCTCTTCACCTTGCTCTTCACCTCAAATGCGGCCAGAGACAGATTAGCTATATTTTCAGTAAGGAACCGCTTTCTTAAAAAGGAAAGTAAATGATATTTTCTTTATTGTGTGCTGAACGTGGTCTGTTCGCTTGAATATTATCCAGTAATGAATGCTGGGCCTCAAGATAGGTGATGCTGTTACGAAGAAGGTAACCTCCCAGAAGCTTTTGATATTAAAGATGTGCTTATTCGCGAGTGTGGCAGAATAACATTTTAACACTTTGTAAGTGGGGTGAAGTGAAGTACTCAAAGCTATAACCCAACATAAGTACAAGTTCAGTTACTAAGCAGTTTGAATAACTTTTGCTTTAAGTGGTCAATCGAAAATTCACGGCCGAGTATTTCTGTCATAATAATTATACCAATAAGTTTGAACAATTGAGTACCAAATCTCACTTAGAAAGCGGCCTCCACAAAAGAAGTGATTGTGAAATCCTAGTCAACAGTGTCTTTATTATTGCTATTATATTGCCGGAGTCTAATATAATTTGATTAGTCACCTGAAGCCTACTTGCCTCACGGTGGTATACCTGCAGCACAAAGGACCGTTGAACACAGCAAGAAAAGAGGGCAAATTCTGCAGATGGTAGACACTAAATAAATAAAAATATTCTGTCTATATGTACGCCAAAAAAAACTAGAATAGGTCGTAAACAAATAGCGATATGAATCCTTTGATCCAGAAAGGCTTTGCTAGCCGTACAACATTTGCGAAACAACATCTGATGCGAGATCTAGTTGTCAAGTATAAGCCACTTTGAGCGGCGATAGAATTATTACGAGTGGTGAATAAATCGCCCTCCTATTTAAATATTGCATATTGCATATTGGATACTCGTCCACTTAAAACACACATTACCTTAAAGAAATCTGCGCCGTGTTCAAAATTAAGAAAGTATGCTTTCGCAGATATGTACAGTATTTGGCTTCTGAGAATGTGGTATGACCATTTCCTAATAAAGCATCGAGAAATAATATAGTAAACAACAAGCCGTTGAAATCCGCCGTTAACGAAAGACGTTTAAGAAAGCGGTCTTTGGGGAACGCTTATTGTTAGATTGGGGCTCTTTCATAAAATAGGTGTATTATTTAGCGAATTCGCCACTTTTTCCATAGCGCCATATGACATGTAATAAACTTTTTATATATTTTTCAGGAAGAAAAAAAATACATATACGCAGTGGAGTGTTTGTATCATAATTGAGATATTTTATTAGACTATCTATATTAGTATTCAGTGTTTATGTTATTATACATCAAAAAAGCATAGGTTAAAACCTCGTTGCCAATATGGTCGAGTTTTAACACAGGAATGTAGTTCATATCCATATAAGTTACGTATACGCCATGTGTACTAAGGAGTACTCCTTAATCCCATCATGCTATATGATATCCATTTTCATGCGAACATAGAGGCGTAGAACTACTATTTCGTTATACTGATAGAAAGTAAAATCGTTATATTAGTCAAATTATAAGTCTCCGTCTTAGCTTATTAAAACTAAGTTAAGCTCATAATTAAAGAATTTTGAGAACATACATTACATTGCTCAATTTTTATACCCTGGTAGAATTGATAGGAAGTTTGTAGCATCCAGAACGAGAGTATATGCTGCCAAAAAGTTACATATAGGCAGCGATTCGCTAATATTTTAGTCAAAGAAATTATTATATTAAATATTGAATATTTCTATAACCATTATAGCCGCTAGATCAAAACACATTAAGTATGTGTACACCCGAGCTTGAATTTGAATTTTCGTTTTCTTGGTTAAGCTAAAAAGCCTTCGTTTCTCTTCTTTCGTTCTATACAAGCCTAAAAAAGTCACATTCTTCGTATCTTTAAACCAGTATGCTATAAAACGAAATCTGTATTGTTTTCTCTTCCGCCTACTGCTTTATTCTACTGGTATTAAGAAAAGTATTTTTCGTCAATGGTTTTTCGTACCAACTCAGTCCACTAATATGTCTTTGGTGATTTTTTCAGAAAAATTGACATAATTTTAACTGACTTTGCTTCCGATTGCAATAGACAGCACTCAGTTGAGATGTAGATTCACATACGTATATATGTAGTTGTTTACTTAGTACTGCTTTGCATCCTAGCAGGTAAACAATTGAGTTTTCTTTATTCGGTTTACTACAACAGGGTATCGGCAAGTGCTATTGTTTTTATGCATGTGTGCTTTCCCTTCTTACCTATTTTTTGCTCCTATATTTCTTTCTGTTTCCTCAAATGCAATTTTGGTGAAGCTTGCAATTATAACAAACAAAATTTTCTAATCAGGATAAGTGTGGTTGAAATTCATTTCCATGTCAATCTCTTTTAATGGGATGATTCTATGCATACATATTGGAGATGGACGCAAATTCTTCATATGCGTTCAACAATTTTAAGTTTATTATAGGTGATTTTATTGGAATGGATTATTGAAATATAAATTGATTACAATTTCTTTTGTAGATTTTTAGCTGAAAGAATTCGATAGTATATAAAAGCTGTCCACTTAAAATAAATATCATTTCTGAAAATACTGAGACTTTTTTTCTGTATAAAAAATTATTACTGGCCGTCAAGGATCAAGACCTTTTTGAAATCAAAGCACTGAAGCCATTTAAATGCCATTAACTGTTTATTTTATGTCAAATACTGTACTAACGATAGCTTCGTATGATTATTCTCCCATATTTATCCGAAGGTATACATTATTGATTCGCTTTTCGACTGCTTGAGGGAAGTCAGTCATTAATATTGAAGTACCCTGTAACTGTTTACTATTGCTTCCACTCTTAAATACTCAATTATGGATTATGTTTTTCGTTAAATTGGTTGCTTTGGTTCTCTGTCTTTTTTTTTCTTTTTCTTGAAAATTTCCTTCTAGTGCCTGAAGCAACTTATATACCACAATATGTTAAATTGCGCCATCATTATCTATCGAGCACTCATTTGCATTAACTAGTATGGTATACAAAGGTAGTTATAAAGTTTGCAAAGACCGGTGAAGACGAATACTTACGCTTCCCTTTTGGCGTTTGCTTCTAAACAAAGCATTCTATCGAACACTACGCACTGCTGAGCTAAAATGTATCTTTTTACTTTTATTGAGACTTTCTTTTATTTATTTCAGTCTAGAAAGATAAGTATTGTTTATGATTAAAATATCGATCCTCATAATAAGTTGTCAAAAAAATCTTGCGGTATTTTTATTGATTTTTTTTTTTTTGTATTGAAATTGAAATGAATTTTTGATGACTCATGCCCAGCTCTTGATCGCTGCTATGCCGGTCTCTTTCGACCAATTCAGCGATTTTATCGCAATTTTCGACGACAGGCCTTCCGGAGCGTGGCGCATCTTCGACCACCTCTACACCAGAACGAAAACGTTGAAAACATCGTTGTGCGGTGGAAATGGAAACTGTATCGGGTCCATAAACTGCACAAATTTTATTGGCGGCTTGAGATGCATTTTTGCCTTTATCGTAGTAGTACTGTAAAATATGCCGTATTTTCTCTTTATTTTGCTCCATGTTTGTGACGCTATAACTCACGAACGACTTAAAAGAAACGACAATCAATCAAACACGTGTTAGCGCGTGAAATGAGCTTTCCAAAAAGGTACAGCATGACCCGATGCGACGAATAAAACTAGAACTACGCGCTTTCAGCGCCAACTAGCGAAAATATCGCAAGATTTTTTTGACAACCTATTATATTGTCTTAAACTGGTATAACTCCCAACATTGAGAACCGCGTGTGGCTGAAAGCGCCTACGCTTAGTCCAGATGATCTAGTGATAATTTCTACCTTGAACGGTAACCTAAGCTAAATAGTAAGTGACCTTAATCCATGGAATATACATGTATAGCAAAATGTTTACCAGAGACATTTTGGACGAATTTGTATAAATTTAGAATATCCCGCGAAGTCTTCATCCATTTGATCCTTCTATCAAAAGGAGAGTGAGCACTTTCAGATCTGGAGCCTGATAATGGAGCCTGATAAATGAGCAAATCATTGCTGACATATTTGCTGTGTTTTGTTTACTGATCGATGTTTTTGTCATTATATATTCAATATAAATATCGTTCATGGTATAACATAAACCTGTATTTCCTGTCAGCTCTGAAATAACATTTTCCTAAACTACCACTTTAAAATTTATTTGTAGTGGATTTAATCCTTAATTTTTTTGTTGGTATTTTAAGAAGATTACCTTAAAAAAAAAACTATTCACAGCGATTTTAAAATGTAAATGAGTATTCAATTGAACGACCTGCTGAACTCTAAATTTGCAGCTTTCTACTTTGTAGCGCATGAAAATAGGATGTGTGAAACAGTTTTGATGGAAAATGCAAGGGAAATGTGTAAGGCTGATTTAGAAGTACAAACCGTACCCGGAAGATCAGTGCATTTCTTATCGCTGATCAACATCATGAAGACCATACTTTCCCGTTTATCCTTGCACATTGAATCGATCACAAACTTGTATGATTTTCTTGTAAATTTTAACTAACGCTGTTCAAATCCATAGGTAAGTCCAGAATTAGTAGCATAAATTGATGCTCATTTACTCTTATTTGTTGTAGTTGCCGAACATTAATGTGAAGAGTATATTTCGGTCATTAAATTTATAACCAGGCTTTCGCGTCTTCAACTCTTAAATAATCAGTTTTACTAAAGTGGGCAAAAGCTCTACAAATATACATGCAGACTGGTGAATTGTCATGAAATCGAACAATTGCAACTTTCACAAAACAATTATCTGATCTAACTGTGGCGCTAAAGTAATGCCAACTCCTTTCCAGACATAAACTTGATACATATACGGATGATATCAGCATGACTTTAAAGCATTATAATTTTTTACTGTTATCTAAAATTCAATTTGCTTTTATTGTCGTATTTCATCCCCGTATTTCAAATAGTAAATAAGTGTGTGTATAATATAGGCGAAGCCGTTTAGAATTTATTCTAAACTATCTAATAATGCCTTTTAAAAATCGATAATGGCTATTGCGATTTTCTTTTCCGGATATTATTTTAAAATTTTGCCACGAAAAAAAGTTTTATTTTCGTCATTTAAGAATATCACGATATGTATCTATGCCTGAAGGCTATGAACTATAAATCAGGACTTAAATAATAATTAACCCAATAATTGCAGAGTGAGACTCGATTGAGGTATTTTATTAAAAAGAATATTAAATTTTATTATGCAACTATATTTGTAGAGATGGGTGTAGGCTCAACACCTTAAACTTCTAAACAATCAGCCGTAAGATGTGTATGTATGTAGGTAATACCAATATATGAAACAAATACGTATGTATGAGAATATTTGTATGTGTAAAGCGAAAGCGGTAACTGAAAAAGGGAATCTAATCCGAAAACCCTAAATATTTGAGTGCTCACGGAAATTCTGATTGGAGCCGATATTTTTGCTTGTAGCTGTACAATAATCGAACGGCAAGCAGAGAGAGAGAGGCAGAATTTTCACAAATATTTACATACCTTGATTGGCTGCCAACAGTGAAGAAGGCAGCTTTTGGCGGCTGGTGAAAGGATGAAAAGGTAACAATTTGTTTCGGTGACTGACTCACTACTACAACAAAATCATTTTATTAGAAAAACAACAACACGAAAGGGTAGTTAAACAGTTAAACCCAATTTTGTGAAAGCCACAGCCAAGCTTCCTTCCACTTTTCCTTTTCCATTATTTTGCAATTTCACCAAGAGATTTTCCGGTAATGAATTAGGTTGCCTGACATGCCTGTTGGCCAGAATGTATTTATGTATGCATTTGCCCTTTGAGGATTGATTTAAAAATTAAGAGTCTATGATTTATCATCCCGATTAGATTGTTTGGAGTTTCTTTTTTGATCACTATATGTGGAAAGCGTAAAGCCATGCGTCATAACTTATACAGCCATTTTGTTGAAAACCTTGAACTCAGTAGTTTGAGGCAAAGTTTTATTGTAGCATAATTAACAAAAGCTTCAATAAGAAGTCAAATTCAAAAGCGACTGACGCATAAGAGTGCATAGTTTACTAAATAGTAAGAATGAACATCTTTGGTGGTGAACTACCGAAGACACATAATTCATTGGCCTTGTAGCATATGCCCTGTAGGGAAAACTTTGCTGGAGCACGATAATATTTTTTCCTCAAGTTGTTGTAGTGGCAACGCTAATCCGTTTCGCTTACAACACTGTTGTGGAAATATAAAGAGAGAAAAGCAAATAATATGTTTGTTTTCTTGGAAATGGGCTTAATTTATTTATATTGAGTAGAAAAAAGTCTTTTCGTATTGTGTCAAAAGATGTGCCATAATACAATAGTTTCAGCTGTTAAATTATTAGTGACAATAATGAAGAATATCGCTATATTGTGAAATTTTTGTATATAAAAGGGAATTTCGACTACCGAACATCAGAATTAATTTCTGAAAAGTAAGAAGAAACATTGGAATGTGAGGAGAAATTAAAACGATATCTTACGCGATATCTCACATATTTTAAGTAAAGTTAGGCGTTATATGAAACAGCGGCTGGAGGAATATGTTGGCGTTAAGAAAAAAATAGTTTTTATTAGGGGACTAAGGTAAGACTTTAAAAAACTATAACATTTTAGAAAAAATTGGAATATATAGAGATATATTTTCTAAGTTTCAGTGCGATTACTTTTTTGATCCCTGAATTATCTATAGCAAGTTCAAAATGGCATTCATGTGAATTAGATTCAATTGTAGACTCAATTTCAATTTATGTAAAACTTTTTGTTTAGAATTTTATTGAAATCCCCTTCACATTTGGTCTCACTACATAAAAAGAAATTTCACTTTTTATTTTCTCCCACCAATGAGCTTTGCAATTTCAAATAATTTTTTTCAATGAGTTATAAAATTTGAAAAATAAACAAGTAAGGAAGAGCTAAGTTCGGGTGTAACCGAGCATTTTTTACTCTTACAAATAACAGAGATCACAGCCGGCAGTGAATGGATGTTTTGATACAGCAAGAACCCACGATCAATTGTAGAATCAATATTTTCTTTGCAGTTATAGAAACTACTAAGAAGAGTGGAAAACTAGGGTATAATACGCCTATTACATGTGTATATCGAGGTTTGTTACAACAGTTCAAGTTATTGAAAAGATGGGTATATAGTACCAGTATTAGGGTACATAGTATTAGTATTAGTTGTACCCTGAGTTAATATAATCTTTGAATCTTCTGGTAATTCCATTACAGCTTATTCCACATAATTCCTTACTTATAGGTAATACAACTTCGAAATGTCTGGAATTCTGCAATTAATTATTATATAAATTGTGTAGTCCAGGTTGTGTTTTCTTTAAATATTTTTCATTCTAGCTAACACAAAATATTTATATAAAAGCATGCCTTATATATTTTTAAGCGCAGGTAACGTGGGGGGAGAAAGAAAGAAGTTGTAGAAAAACGTTGATTTATATGCAACATTGCGTTATGATTACGAAAATGTGAAAGGTGTAGTCCTTATGTACGAAAAAAGATGCCGGCAACGTAAGCTTCTTGCTACACTTTCATTCTTCACTGAATGATTTTCTTTTCTACCGCCTTACCTTTACACTCTTCAACCTGTTGCTACAGAGTATAATACAGAGTTTTGTTAAGCTAACGGTTGTATATATGACCTAAAACTAAGTTAGATAGATATAGGGTTGTATGTATTAGGGTGATTCAAAAAAAAAAAAATTTTTTTCGTTTGGTACTCGAAAAAGTTGGTTTCTAGACACCTCTCCAAGCATGCGTTCTTAATTGTAACGGGAAGGTTCTCCTTCTTACAGTTTTCTATTTTTTCTTATTATCAGATAGAAAAATTAATTTCTCCCTTCCAACTGCTTGAAAAAATATCTTATTTATGAAATTGAATTTTTCCTACGAGGGCTGCTATATATATTTCTGGCCTAATAATGAAAATAGGCATATTTATCAACGAAAATGTTTTTTTTTTCGTTGGATTTGGCTCGTCTTGGAAGACCCACACGGTCGATTGCTGCTATGTTTCGCGCTCATACGCATAGATCCATGATTCGTCACCTGTGACGATCTTATAAACGTATTTTGAATACGTTGCTCCAATATTTGAAGCACCGCGATCGTATTTTTTCATCATTTATTTACAACAATCCACAAGAGCCTTTTTTTTAGCGATTGTCAAATTGTGCGGGATCCAACGAGAACAAACCTTTTTTACGGCCAGGTGTTCATGCAATATCGAATATATGCTGGTGGGAGAAATGCATAGGCATGCCTCTATCTGAAGGTATGTTACATGACGGTCTTGCATTATCAGTTCACGTACGGCATCGATGTTTTCTGGCACAACGGCTGTTTTTGGAATTCGTGTTCACGGAATTCGTCTTTGAGCGAGCGTCGGCCACGATTGTACCAGTTGTAACAGTTTTTCACAGTGCTATAGGATGGTGCTTCATAGCCATACAAAGATTTTAGTTCATCGATGCACTCTTGTCGTGATAATCCACGTCGAAAGTTGTGAAAAATGATCGCACGAAAATGTTCACGAGTTAATTCCATTTTTTGGCCGAGATGATTTTTTTAATTCCCTGTAAATAAAACAATTCACGATTAAATGACAAAACGTTCTGAGTGATGTTATGCTAAAAAATGTCAAACTTTCCAATGGAAATGTCAGATTGCACCTGACAACACTTAGTGTTGTCTAGTCCAGAAATATTGATAACAGCCTATGTACTAAAGAAATATTCCCTTGGTTTCATTGAGGTACACATATCAATACACACGGAGTAAAGTCAGCCAGACATTCCAAATTCTGATATTACATGTATGGGGGCTAGGTCAAGCTTTCGCCCAATTGTATCTATTTTAGTCTAAAAGGTATCCTGTTATGAGTAAATATGAGTAAAGCATATTATGCAATTTCCGTTGAGATAACTCAAACATTAGTCAGAAGCTTGGACCGATATTAGGCATATTGGCATATGGGACCATGGGAAAATATTGACAGGATTCAACCCATTTTTGATATGCAGACATACTATTATAAGGGAAGGCTTATCCCTTAATTTCAGTTATATATATCACACATTGACCGATATTTTCGACCAAAAGACAACTATAGGTACCGGGGTCTGAATATTCGGTACCTAGGGGCTTAAACAGTTTCTATTGGACTTACATTAAACCCTTTCGTCAGAAGGTGGCACACACTATAGGCATTATTCGCGCAAGGTCGTATCCCGTTATATTAATTGCTTCTCGATTTGTGCACGGGAAACTGAACGAATCAAGTAGAATTTATAATTGTGCTATATGGGAAGTAAGCGTGGCCGTTTTCCATTTTCTAAACGTGACATAAGAATATAAGAAGAATGCCAATTACTTAATTTGGTTGAAAATCTGTTTGTCCAGTCTCGATATATTGCATTTCGCAAAAAAGTCGGCCAGTTTTTACGCCAACTTCCACAAAGCAACGAAAACGGGGATACTCCCACTTTTGCAAAAACTAAAATTAAAGTTATCATAGCCCGTATATACATTGAAACCCTACCGAAAGTTATGTCTATTGTCAATCAAATCCCCTCAATTTTATATATTTCATCGATATTTTTGTTGAAACCGCCACAAGGGGCTATTTTCTATCGTATGATTTCTGGCGATATCAAGCTTTTCCGATCGCCCAGCCGTCAGCACCATTATAATCACTAATCAAGATGAAGGAAATATTTACTTAATAAGTAGTAATAATTTTATCTAATTCACTTTCAAAAGTATGTAAAACCTTATCCCCTAACTCATACGCAGAATAACATTTCAATTCAAACCAAAGTCCGCAAGACTGCAACTGCTGCAAAAGCCATTTCGTGTTACAAATTGTTGCCGCAGCAACAGCAAAAAAAAAAAAAAAAATTAGCTACACTAACCAAGTTCATACAAACGAATACCAAGCTTTTACTTCTATCGCTTTTATTTACATGCGAAAGTTTCATTGGTACTGTTGTTGTGTTTTGCTCTTAAACTATTTCGCCAGCTGGCTTGCTGGGCGGTTGTTGGCAGACGCGCACCATCAATTAGGAGCAGAGTATAAAATAAGGTGCGTGGAGTCCCTACGCGCGGAAGAAGTTATACTTCTTAGTGATATTCAGAAATGCATATCATTTTGAAGAAAAGAAAACTAGAAAACTTAAAATCACATTTTATAAATTTATTATGCACATAAAATGAATAATAAAGCAAAGTCTAAATAAAGGAATTTTGACTCGTAAAGTTCTGTCTCTTCTTTGCGGAAGAGAATATGCAGCGTAATCATCTCTCTTTTGTTCTTCGCCAATTTGGCTGCCATATTGACTTGTGAAGATCAATTTTTTGTTGCTGACATATTCATATGTGTACGCATATGTATGTTCGTATGCTTGTGCATTATTTGTTCGGCAATATATGCAAATATATGTAAAATATACATAATATACATATACATAATATTGCTGTGATAAATTTAATTTTAATTTACGATGTTAAAAGCAAAAAATTAAAAATTTATTCTGTCGAGATTCGAACCTGTGGTTAGCATCTTGACTTTCCAAGCGCTCACCACCAACACCACCATTGACACTTAGGTTGCCTTCACTTAAGTATGGTTTGGTTATGCATGTAAGAAACATACGATGGTTCCAATAATTTTATTTGAGTATAGAAATATGCTTTTATAGAACATTTGCTTTCGCAAACATACAGACAAATGTGCAAACGTCATAATATATGTACATATGTATAATTGTTTCGCATTTTGCTTCTGAATATCACTAAGAAGTATAACTTCTTCCGCGCGAAGGGACTCCACTCACCTTTTTCCTTCTTCAAATATGCCATTTTTTGGCCAATTTGGCCTTCACAAGCTCCAATAACGCAATGTAGTAGTCGCTGTTAATTGTTTTTCTTTTTCAAGATAGTCGATGAATAGTATGAAACGTGCATCCTAAAATACTGAAGCCATAACCTTGCCATCCAACTTTTGCGATTTCCACACTCTGTGGTCGGTTCATCATGTGCAGTCCAGTCGGCTAAATGTCGACACACACATATCGATGCAAAAATTTAGTTTTATGACTATTAAAGATCTTCTGTTCTTCTACGTTGCACAGAGCTCTCACATACCAAAATATTCATTCACAATATATTCAGTACTTTCCTCTGATATCTCAAGAGCGCTCACCTCTATCGAACAAATTCACTTTACCAAAAATGCTATATCTCACAAAATAAAATTTGGCAAATTTGTTCTCATATCTATAATATAATATAAAGGTAGGGACTGACTGAAAATCATGTTGATTTAATATTAATAGTACCATTAAGGCATCAGTCTACGAACTTTTCAACCCACCTAATAGAACATGTTTTTTTTTTGATAATAGATATATAGATTGCATTAAGATATTCCGCATAGCAGTAGAGCAGAGAGATAAAAGGAAATGACCACAGATAAGGCAGCTTCAGCCATTAGCAAGCTTATTGTCCTCTTCTAGATGAGCGGTTGGGATATATTCGGTTATAGAATGTAATGTAAATTTACCAAATTACGGGAGATTCCAGATCGTACTGTGGACATGCTTAAACAAAGTTCTTGGAATATTGCCATAGATCAACTAATCAAAGAGGCAATCATGCTATAACCGTAGGTTTTGTAGAACCCCTTTCCAGGGCTCTATGATCTTGAATTGCATATATGGCCTTTATGCGCATAGACTTATTCGGATCTTTTTCGTTACTCTGCTTTACAGCAACAATAGTGTCTTCTAAAGTAAAAAGGTGTGGAAATGATCCATGGTTGTTTAAATTATTGACTCGAATGGGCAAGTAGGTGAACTTCATATTGTCGCGCGATGCGCCACACAAACCATTATTTTGGTATGATATGTGCACGGTTTTAAACACTCTTATAGAGTTAATCTGCTCATTGTGAATTGAATTTTAAATCAGAAAGGAAAAACTCTGTAAAAGTATTATGATACTGAAAGCCACACCGAAGTGATTTTTTACCAGAAAGTTCTTAACATAGTAGGTCGGATAACCCTGTAGATCGTATATTGCAAAAGTTGAAATGATAAGGTGTAAACACACAATAGTCACCAAGACAATTCAGCAAATAAATACCGACATACTATTTTGTTCGAATTGATGGCGAATTTAACAACAGCTTATGAAACAAATAAGTGAATAGAACAGAACGTAACTGAATTATTATTCGGTTTGTGGCTGCCATGTCGACAGCATACTCCAAGCCCCTTTAGAGGGTATCTGATTCTACTATAAATGTAGTTGATTATCACGACGACGTCGGATGGAGTTAGAGCAAAGATTAGTTTTTAATTTGACCAAAAGAGACGATACCATTTCTAAATCAACAGTTTATCCTTCCAGTAACGTCCCATCAGCATAATGAGTATAATTCGAACGGTTAGTCAAAAGTTGTGAAATTATCAAAAACAGGCGCTATTTATATTAAGCCACAATTACTACTGTCAAAAGTGCGAATGTCAAGTGCTAATAATCGGATTGACTGCAACATGGCAGGAAAGAGACCGATACATAATCACAATCTAAAGTATCTAGAAGCGGCAAAATATGGACTAAACCATCGTTTCTCGTTTTGGGATATATTGTTGATTCATATAGAAAACAACTAGTTAAGCATTTTATTAAATATGAATAAAATACTGAAAGTACCAATGATGTACATTTCGTAGATGAAAACCTATGAAAGCTAATTTTTTTTTCATAAACGAAAAAACGGACATGTCAAAATCGACACAGCTCGTTTGGTCATTTATATTTATACATTGTTTCCTTTCGGGTATTACAACGTTTACAAAACGATTATTCACTCAAACATGAATCGATTGCGTCCCACGTTTACTCTAGTAGGTCTATCCATCTGTCTGATAGAAGAGTTTGCGGAAAGATCTTGGTTTGCGGGCTTACAAAACTCAGCTCGTGCAAGAATTGAAGCCGAACGACCATCAAGCGCGTCGCATTTAGTGAATGGACCGAAAACCAAAGAGCTATCAATGCCGATTTTCACAACTAAATTTTGTTTCACATTTCTACAACAAAAAAGATAGCCATAATGTTACAGTCATTCGGCAGTATTATAGAGCCATTATTAACAACTTTTCGATTTTGAATTAGATGTTGATGTTTACGACTTTTGGTTCCAACAAGGCTACATGCCATACAGCCAACGAAGTAATCAGTTTACTGAAGGAAACTTTTGGTCAACGCCTATGATGTCTCCTCCAATATCTTGAGATTTAACATCGCTGGACTATTTTTTGTGAGGTTATATGAGGTTGGTTGTCTACGCAGAGGAACCCGAAAGAGTTGGTTCAATAAAAAAATTTGTTAGGATAATTTTTTTTTGTAAAAAATGTCGGACGGTAAAGTCAATCTCTATAGGTCCGCAGCTGGAATGCGAACGTGTATGCTCTGATTCTTTATACGGTCAGAAAAGAGAAAAACGAAAAAATCCTTGATTATCGAAATAACCGAGGGCAGTTAAATTTAATAAATATGTTTTCTCAGTGATAACGTACTCGTATTAAGTATATCTTCTAAGTGTTTTTAATACGCTTTTATTAGCTTCACTTGTATGTATGTATGTATGTTTGCTTGTAACTTTTTTAAGTGGTGCTGAATCTTAGAATATTTGAGCGACACTGTTTTTGTTAGTCTTTTTATCGTATCTTGATAATTTTCCAACAGGTTCGGCGCCAACGTAAGCCGATAAAAGAGTGACGACTTTATTGTCTTTCCATGCAGTGGCCGAAAAGTCTACTCCATTTAAATGGGAACCTCTTTACTCATAAGTTTTTATTCAAAAAAGTGTCATTTATCGCCTTTTTTATAAATTTTTTTTTTAGGAAATATTTATTAAAATAAAAATAAATAAAATAAAAATAAAAAAAAATTATAAAAATGTTTACGTTATTTTTTTGGTAGTTTATGGCCAGAAGTGTGGAGTTATTGGGGAAAATTTATAAAAAAGGCGATAAATAATTTTTTTTTTGAATAAAAACAAATAGAAATTGTAATTCTTAATTTTTCTAGGTTTGTTTCATCAAAATCGGATAAGTGGTTCGCGAAAAAACATCAAGATAAGGAAAAATTTAAAAGGTCATAAAAAAAAAAAAACGGACATACGAACGCCAAACCCTTTGAGGGTTTTACTATACTGACCTACTACCATCACCCTGACTTGGAATTTCTCACCCGCCAGACAATAATCCCAAAAATGTTTTCCACAGTGTTATTAACCAAAGGCAGGGATGTATAAAAATTATCGAAAAATACAATATGATTGTTCATCCTTAGTATAGCACTCGCCAAACGTATAACAACGTTATTTGTTATTCCGAGATTAGGCTCATCGGCTGGTTTGTGTTGTTTTTCTTCTTGTCCAGCATAGACCTCAAATCTGTGAGCGTATCCCATGAGATTACAGAGAGGCTTATTAGGTAAATATTGTTTTAGGAAATGTTCAATTTTAGTTGAACACATTTGCGCATCTATAGAAAGTCGTTGTTCTATTGCAACTGATGGAAATGTTGTATTTAGCCGTTCTATCACAGGATCTTATGGAGACGATCGTGATCAGAATAATCTCGCGGATGATGTTTACTATTGCCGTTGAAATGTAAATAACTCCTAATCATCTCAAATCTATTTACCGGCATTGCACTCTTTACAGTTTCGTAGCCAAATTTGGAATGGCAGTATGAGCGTACACTAGGAAAATGCTCCACTGACACAAATAAAAGAATTCCTATGAATTTTTAACTCTCCAACAGTAATAGTAAATGATATTGAAGGGTTCTCTTGTACTGCATTTTAAATTGGTTTCATCAACAATTTTTTGAAGAAACTCAGGTGTGAAGTAGTGCATAAAACATCTATATGGTGTATCAAGTTCAGTTATAGCAGAGTCTGTTGTGCTTGGTTGGTGAATTAATTTGGCCTCGCCATAAAACAAACTGTCTTTTTTCCAAATGAGTTTTCTTTTATCGAACTCTACTAAATTTTCATGACCTTCCTGCATGGGTAAACAAGTAATAATTTGACTTGATGGGCCAGGAAAATCTTGAATTATAGGTGGATCAATATAGGTAGGATCTTCTTCCTCTGCATCCTCGTCTTCCAATTCTCGAATTGTTTCCCTTGCATTAGCGTAAAAGGTTTCTTCATCTTCATTTTCATCTTCCAAACCGTCCTCAGATATATTTCCATCTTCTAAGACCGCTAGAAGTTGTTCTATGTCTCTATCCGCCAATTTACGGGACATTTTAGAAAAATAATTATATAATTCATATGAATAAATTATATATTTAAAAGAAATAAGTCAAACATTAAAAAGATATTACGAGTATTATACCCACAGTAAAACTATTATTCGCCGATTTTGCATACTGATGTATTTCTACATCACAATTATAACGCTCGCATTTACTATAGCTGTTATTGAATTCTAAATAAAACCAATGTAATATGTTTTTCTTACCTTTATCCTCTCATAAATTCTTTTTAGCACGTAATAATACTATTTACTATCCACCAAAATGAAATTACAATTTTACCACCAAAGTGTGTATTTGTACGTGGCGCGCCAAGCTGTCAAATTATTAAAATTAAAAAGTGAAATGTCATATCATTAAAATTTTTCATTCAAAAACCAACACTGACATTTTTAGCACCTAATAAAAGTAAAAAGTACTGTGTTTGAGTTACCGTTTAGAAATTAAGTATGTAAGGAAGAAAACACATCATCATTCATTTAAGGTTTAAGTATATCTTCTCAAGGCAAACAAATTTTCATTTCTTCAATATTTTCTAACTAAAGTAAAGAGTTATTGTGAAACATAAAATACCACAATTTTACATTGCAATTGACATATTCATCTTTTTGTAGTGAAGGTTAAGAAATTTTAGAACATATTTTTCATATTCATTTAACATTTCTATTTTATTTTCTGGAAATTATTACTCTCCACTCTTATTGAACCATATCTTACAATATGATTACTATGTTGATTCTATGTATCTATTACCATTGAGGGCCTAAAATGGTCCAAGTGTTTTTTTTTAATCTTTGCTTTGAGGTCGTGCCGCATCTCTTCACCATGTAAGTCATGTGGGTCCGTATACTCGTATATCCGTTAAATTCACCTATTGTCGTTTATCAATTCGCCCCTATACCTTACACTTTCCCACACTAGGATATACCACGCACAAATTAAATAATCCTGCCAACTCGTCGGCTTCTTTATCAACAACTAAATGAGACTATGTGAAAAGCTTGCATACATGCCTTTGTTGTGGCATATTTCAACTGAGGAGGAGAAACATGGTGAACAAATACAACAAAAAAGTAGGATTTTAGAACTTTAAACAAATCACTGCTGGCGAATTGAATAGAAAACTTTTACAAAAATAACGCTTTGAAAAGTAGCTCGGACGTACAGGTGAGACTAAAACTGTTGTCTAGAGAGTTCAAAAGCTCATATGTAAGTATAAGAATCTATAATGTTTATTTGTGTATATGGATATTATTTTTGATGGTTCTTTGCACTTTTAAGAATGGGAAGCATCCACTCTCGGGGCAGCGGCTCTGCTGTCTTCAATTACCTCAATCCTGAGGTGTGCGTGCCCCACCTAATCCAGGGTGTTATGCGTACCGTGTCCATTGGACTGATTGGCAGCAAACAGCTAAATTCGGCTGCATTTAACCACCCAGATCGGGATACTTCTATCATGGATTTACCAATCCAAAGCCCAAGATTCATATGAATAACATAAATAAAAGCACGACGGCGCCGGAATGGCAATGAAAACAGCAATGGCTAAAAAAATGAAAACTAAGTACTGATAAATGGGATGTATATAGCGCAAGTTTTATACAGGCCATATATAGTAAGGATATGAGAACCGTGCTCTACTGCTAAAGGAGAAAGTAATCTGAACCTCACTCCCTCCCACATCGGTATGGAAACGGCAGCAAAGAGGTCTATTTTAGCCTTTATATAGTCAAAACGTGGTAAGAACAAGGTAAAAAGTTCTTTATTAAAGAGAGGATATTATCAAGAAAATGTACTTTGAAAAATGTTTCAAAGTTTCAATGGGCAGTAAAAGTGAAGGAGTTTATTCTTGAGGAGTACCTTCTCAGAAGCGCAATGCAATGGTATACAGACTGCTCGAAAACGGCAGAAAGAATGAGGGTTGGGATAGTGGAACCATGTACCATACTGCAACACAATGCCTAGGTATCCATGCAGTTTTCAATTTGAAGTCAAAGCCTTTGGCAGCTTTTGAGAGATTATTCTAGTGGAACATAGCTCTACCAGGGAAGTTATAGTTAAGTGCCACTTAAGCCAATATCGTCCGCTTAAATCAAATCAACGCTGTGGATCCCATACTTTACGAGAGGAAAAATCGTCACTGTCAACAAATGCCCAGTTTTCGACGAGCGAAGCCGCATAGGAGTAAGGTCCTTTCCCCAAGACAATCGGGTGTATGTAATCACAACGAAAACGGATTTTGATCCGGCCACGGACTATGAACTCGATAGTGTGCCTCGAAATTACCTCAGGAATGTTTTCTGCGACTACAGCAACAACAGGGGAAAGGTCGATACCATACAGTTCAAGAAACTAATCGTTATCGCCAGAAAAAAAACTATTGCAGCTCATTGGATTTATTCAAGTGTCATCTGCACATATTAGGGTACTGCCCTTCGGATCTTTGGCCTTTAACTGACCAACGAACAGATACATAAAGTGCCATAACTAAGCGCTAAATTAAGATATATAATTTCGCACAGGATACAGTAGTAGCAAGATGCACTTGTAGAAAAAAAATTTGATAAGGTCTAATAAGCATAATGTGCACATTTCCTAAACTATTAAAGCTATAATAACCAAACTTACGCAGCTCAAATATTATAAGAACTCCTACCGAAAGTATGGAAATGGATGAAAGCGGAAGATAACCTGCTCACTTCCCATATAACGGTCCGTTAAGATCTACGATTAGCGCGATAAAATTTTCCTCCGAGATGGTATGAAATCACACATCTGGCATTCTCCTCTTATTCCAATGTTACAGTGTGAAAACAACGCCTACTTCTTATACAACACAATTTAAAATTCCATTCGATTATTTTATTTTCCAGTACACAAACTAAGAAAAATTGTATATAACGGTATACAATTTTGCACTAATAATTCCTGTAAAGTATGCCACCTTACGACCAAACAAAACTGTTCAAGACTCTAGGTACAAAATATGTGGACCTCAGTACCTTACTTGTTTTTTGACAGAAAATATCGGCCAATGTATGGGATATATGTACAATTGAAATTCAGAGAGAATCCATTCCTCGCAATAGTATTTCTGTGTTTCAGAAATGAGTTGAATCAAGTCAATAATTCCCTGAGCCACCAAATACCTAATATAAAGATTTTCGAACTTTCAGGTGACTTTATCCTAGATATATCGACCAATATTTGATTTATATCAATGGAAATAGCACAACATGTTCTACTCATAATATAAGTTATCTGTTCTAGAGACGTAAAATTTCTCATAGTGATAACCTTCGTTCTCATGCATTTCAGAGGTACCTTGAAATTGAATGCACCATATAGTAGGAGATCCCACCATAGTACGGCGACCATAACCCATCGTATTACGGGATGAAAATAATTTTTATATACAATCTATTACATTAAAATATTAATTTCGAGGAGGTGATGCTAAGTGTAATTATTAATAATTAAAAAAAGATTTTTTTAAACATTAGACGCACTCTCTTATGCAATAAACTGTGGACTAATCAAAAGTATATAGCTTATAGAATATGCAAACACTGGGTTGTCTTCTTTTTCCCGGTGCAATTACGAGTATTAGGTAGGCAGGTACATACAGGTAAATTGACAATACGCCATAAACCTTATATCAAAATAAAGATAATTTTATTGCAATTTACAGATTTAATATTTATTTTCAATATTTCAATATCTATATTATTCTTAAAATTATTACTTATAACATATAAAACTTATACAGAAAACTAAACTAATCACTTAATTCTTAATCCGAGTCCTCTCCAAATAATTCAATCATTCTTTGCTTCTTTTCGTATTTTGTTAAAGACTCGCTCTTCTTTGACAAGTGCAATTGGGGTTGTGTCTGGCGCCGTAAGTTTTGATCTGAAGACTTCTTTTTATGCCGCTTTTCCCGGTCATTGGTGGTTAATTTTATAGGGGTCGCAATATCATCACCGAATAGATCAATCAACTTATATTCTTTTCTAAGGGTTGGTGCCACCGGCTCCGTCAAACTCTTAGTCATCTCTGGCAAGTTCCGTTGCGGTTGTTGTTGGTGTAGGTTATGGTCCGTAGCCTTCCTTTTCAGTGACCGGTCATTGGTGGTCTTTTTTGGGGGTGTTGCAATATCATCGCCGAATAGATCAATCAGCTTATATTCTTTTTTAGTGGCGGGTGCCACGGTGGCGGAGCCCGGACTTTCAGTCCTCTCTGTCAAATTCCGTTGAGGTTGAGTTTGTTGCTGTAGGTTAGAGTTTGTAGCCTTCCTTTTATGAGACCCGCCTTTGGTAGTTCTCTTTGTAGGGTTTTCAGTATCATCTCCGAACATATCAAACAATGTATAACTCTTTCTTGTCGCTGGTGCTGCTGACTCCGTTAGACTCCCGTTCTTTGGCAGATCACCTTGGGGTTTTAAATTTCCATCGTTATTCGGTTTAAGTTGGTCGCCATTGCTTCTCGAGCTGTCATTTACTTGATCCTTAGAATCATTTTTCGTCCAATCGTTATTGCAATGCGTTGGGTTGTTAATTGTAATGTTACTTTTGATTGAGTTAGAGCTGACCAAGACACGATTAGTGTTATCACTAGGATAAGTGTACAAATTATTTTGATACGCAGAATCTTTCTTCGTCAAATGGCTACTGAACTGTGTTGTACTATTATCAATTTTGTTACCGATCCTGTTAGAGCTGGCGACGTCATGTTTACTATTAGGGCTGACACGGCTTATGCGTCGCTTCTTTGGTGGTGGTAAATATTCGTATTCCAAACTGTCTATCTGTTGTGGGGGACTAGAAGATGGACTCAGGCTCCCACACGAGCTGCTGTCGTTCGAATTGTGCGGTGGAGATAGGTCTTGTGGCTTATTCCGTTTGACTTGATTCTGCTCATCGTTATTATAAAAGGGCCAATTTCCATTCACAGCCTCCCACATATTCCCACGTAAGCTATATACATTGTTGCGGACCGAAGCAATATCCATGAGTATGCTTTTAATGGACGAGCGGTCATCATCACGAATTCCCTCTTTTTGCAGTCGTGAAAATAGCTCTACTTTGCTGAATGGCTTCAATGCCAACAAGTGAATCAGTCGTTCCCGGATATGACAACAAGATACTCCAGATGTGTTTATATTTTTTGAGACTTCATGTGAGCTTCCAACGGTCGACTTGTCTGATGGAGTTGGGTGTTGTGGCTTGTGCCAACAAGTGAATGAGTCGTTCCCGGATATGACAACAAGATACTCCAGATGTGTTTATATTTTTTGAGACTTCATGTGAGCTTCCAACGGTCGAATTGTCTGATGGAGTTGGGTGTTGTGGCTTATTCCGTTTGACTTGATTCTGCTCTTCCTTTGTCGAATTGTGTGATGGAGCTGGATCTTGTGGCTTATTTCGCTTGACTTGATCCTGCTCTTCCTCAGTATAGAAGGGCCAATTTTCATTTACATAATACCACATATGCACTCGAAGGTTGTACATTTGACTCCGGAGCTGAGCAATAGCCATAAGTATGCTATTAATGGACGAGCGCTCATGATTACGTATTCCTTCCCTTTGCAACCGTGAAGTTAGCTCTAACTTGGTGAATGGTCTTAACGCCAACAAGTGAATGAGTCGTTCCCGAATACTACAACGAGATACGTCAGCTGAATTTAAACATTTCGAGGTGTTCTCTTTTTCACTTGTAGAACGATGTCGGTTGTGACTATAACGATCGATTTTGTGTCCAGAATAACAGTTGCTAAAAATGTTTGATGCCATGATTTGTCTGGAAGAACTTGTTTATATTAGAAATTTACTTGTTTCTCTGACGAATAGAATTTTGGTTTTGAACTATATTTTCACTTTCGCGGTCTATTTATACGGACATGCTTAGGTATGTTTCAAACGCATCTACCTGTTTCCAAAAAGATGGGTCTGAAGGCGCGGTCTATTGTTTCGTATATCAGGTAGATACATACAATGTTTTCGAGGACTTACCGTCCAGGTAAGTTTAACCCTTTAACAAACGACTCAAAATCTAAAATCAAAGAAACCAGATTTTGTTATTTTCTACAAAGGAGAATGGAATGTGAAAGGTTTTCTACGTTGATTACCTTAGAAACCAAGATCTGATCAAAGACTGGGAAACACTTTCATTATTCAACAATTGCATTATTAAAGTCAATCGGCATTTTTATTGTATGATTATAGGGGATAGAGGAAGCTTAAACTTATTTTTAATAAATGGGCGTTCCAAGAGGGGTGCCCTCAAAATATTCTTATATGTATAAAAAATGAATCGCAAAATGTGTTGGTAAGCGCATAACTCAAAAACGCCTGGACCAATTTTACCAATTCTTTTTTTAAAATGTTCGCTGGGGCTCAAGGATGGTTTTTACGGAAAAATTCGAATAATTGCCGGAAAACCCCTAAAAACAGCCCTTTTCTTTTTACCATACAAACGAATGATTGTTTGTTTATTAGTAACGCTAAGGGAACGACTGAACCAATCTTGATGAAATTTTCAGAAAATGTTCTATGTGGATCGGGGAAGGTTTAGAAATACAAAAAACCTGTATGCTTTTCGTGAAGAAAAGTCGGAAAATTGGACGATTCTAAAAAGTTAGTGTTTTCCATACACATTTTTTTGTTATGTTTTTCAATTATTTGAATCGTTCAAATTTCGTTTGCTTCAAAAATTTTTTGAAATTATTCAGTGAAAATGTTATGTATGTTTCACACAAAGTGATCAATTGCAGATTGAAATTTGTTAGGATGCCACCAATTGGTCGCGCAAATATCGGCCGGTGTTCTTTTTGGCATCAACATAAGTACATTAGCAGCGCAAGGCACTTGACCGAGTACTCCCAGGATGCGAAGACATACGTGCGGTTTTATGGATCGCGGTCAATCAGCAAGCGATCGTCACGATGTCACATCAAGACTTTTCAAGCAACAGCTTCGATGGACTTTATCTAGAAGCAACGTATATATGTTGCGATTAGATACTAGATGTACTCTTTGAGTCGCAAAAGAGCGGTTTGCCCCACGCACACATTCCTTTTTGGATGGTGGTTACACCAGATCAAATTGATGAAATCATTTCTGCTGAAATTCCTGATGCAGAGAAAGATCCAGTATTATAGGAAGTGATGAAAACCATTATGGTTCATGGGCCTTGCGGATACCACAATCCCACTTCGATTTGTATGTCTGACAATAAATCCGCCAAACACTATCCACGTGCTTTTCTTTCGGAAACACAAACAAGAAATGATGGCTGTACTGTACTGTACTTTATCGGCGTTGCTCACCAGACAACAATGGCAGAACATTCAGCTTTCAATTTAGAATAAGATGAATTTACACAATCCACCCGAAAAACGACGATTGTTTCTACCTTCGGTTGCTATTAATAAATGTACGCGGTTCAACTTCATATGAGTCATTGCGTACTGTGAATGACACGGTATGTGCAACTTTTTGAGAAGCAAGCCAGCAATTACAATTGCTGGAAAATGATAATCACTGGAATGAAAATGACGTTCGCACACTTTTCAAGATAATCATTTCGACATATCAGCCTTTAAATCCGCGTTTATTATGGGATACGAACAAAAATGCCATTGCCGAAGACATTTTACATCTAAAAATTGAATGTGGATAAATTCCAGTTGATACTTCCGTTGGTTTGATATCAATTCCATCTGCCGTTTATCGATTCACGAAAGATGAACTCATCACGAATTGTTTAGACTTAAACTGGAAGATTCAAAGTCAAATTCCGGGAGAGTTGCGCTCATACAAATCGATCGATCGTCTTGACAATGAAGACGACGCCGTGAATTATCCAGTGGAGTTTCTAAATTCTTTGGAGGGGCTTTGTATGCCACCGCATCATTTGCGTCTCCAAGTTGGATCTGTGGTCATTATGCTTCGCAATCTACAAGCGCCGAAACTGTGTAATGGAACCCGACTGATTGTGACGCAGCTATCGAATACAAGAGGGCAGAATGCTTGATTCTACGAATTTGTTTGAGTTCTCACGATTTGCCATTTCAGTTCAAACGGATTCCGTTTCCAGTAAAAATAGCATTTGAGATGACAATCATCAAGGCACAAGGATAGTCGCTGGAAGTGTATGGCATACATTTTGAGCTGCTATGTTTTTTACACGGCCAAAAATACGTGGCATGCTCCCAATTTGGAAAACTATCTTCTCTGTACATTTACGCACCGGAACAGAAACCAAAAAATGTTGTTTATAAAGCTGCGTTACATTGAAAATAAAAGAAATGATAAATTTAATTTTCTTTTCATTTCAAAACACATATGTAATTTCACGCAGGAAAACGGCTGCGGGGTCAGCTAGTCATTAATATATCTTGGTTTTCTGATCGCCTTTCACTTGGGAGTGGCAAGAAACGATTCTTTTAAATATGGCTCAAGCAGCTCACGACTTCCGGTCTTTGACCAAGTATCCTCTGGGTAGACTAAGAACATCCGTTTGAAGACGAGCTAACCTGAGAAGGCGAAACATTTCCTGCATAAGGTTGTGCGCTGGGTTTGGGACCCACCACGTAAAAAAAAATACCCTCAATGAAAAGTAACAGTCAGCCAGCCCCCTTTTGACGACGACCATGGCAAACGAAATAAGGACTACGAATTGAGGGCATGGACCTGGATTGTCCGGTCTCTTAATAGGGAAGGTGCCGCTGCCCAGCTGGTTGATGTCCTCGTGAAAAGAAAGGCTGACATCACTGCCGTCCAAGAAATACGATATACGGGACAAGGACTGAGACAAGTAGGACCTTGTGGCAATTACTACAGTGGACATATAAAGGAGCGCAAGTTTGGTGTTGGATTCGTGGTGGGAGAGAGACTCCGTCGCCGAGTACTATCATTCACTCCGGTGAATGATCGTCTAGCCACAATCCGCATCAAAGCGAGGTTTGTCAACATATCGCTGATTTGCGCCCACGCTGCGACGGAAGAGAAGGACGATGTGCCCAAAGATGCTTTTTATGAGTGCTTGGATCGCACTTGTGAGAGTTGCCCCCGCCACGATGTCAAAAAGGTATCTTTGGCACTACGGTCGGTAAATTCATCCCCAAATGGGTTGAGGCTGATCGACTTCGCCGGGGCCCGAAATATTGTTATTTGTAGTACTAGATTCCAGCATAAGAAGACACATAAGGAAGGGTCGACGTCGAAAAGCTGCAATCACAACAGACAGCCGAACGATTTTCCACTCGGCTTGCACTCCTGCTCTCTGAGAACACTCGTCAACAACTCGGTATAAGGGAACTGTGGGACGGCATTTCAAACTCCTTACGTACAGCTGCAACCAAAACCATTGGTTTTCGGAAAGTGCAAAAGAACAGCTGGTACGACGAGGAGTGCCGTGTCGCAGCATAGAGAAATAGGCTGCCTACCTCGCAACGTTACGATCGGCCATAACACGTGCGGGATGGGATAGATACCGAGAATTTAAGAGGGAAGTGGGACGCATTTGAAGACAAAAAACGAGAATGGCTGAAATGCGTGAGTACGAAGAGCTTGATAAGCTGGCCGACAGGGGTAATGCTCGAAAATTCTACGAAAAGATGCGGCGGCTTACAGAAGGTTTCAAGACCGGAGCATACTCATGTAGAACCCCCCAAGGTGATCTAGTCACCGATGCCCAGAGCATACTTAAATTATGGAGGGAACACTTCTCCAGCCTGCTGAATGGCAGTGAACACACAACGCCAGGAGAAGACGAACCCGATTCCCCAATCGATGACGATGGAGAAGACGTTCCATTGCCCGACCAAGAAGAAGTTCGAATAGCAATTACCCGCCTGAAGAACAACAAAGCGGCGGGGCGGATGGATTGCCAGCCGAGCTATTCAAACACGGCGGCGAAGAACTGATAAGGAGCATGCATCAGCTTCTCTGCAAAATATGGTCGGATGAAAGCATGCCCAACGATTGGAATTTAAGTGTGCTCTGCCCAATCCATAAAAAAGGAGACCCCACAATCTGCGCCAACTACCGTGGGATAAGCCTCCTCAACATCGCGTACAAGGTTCTATCGAGCGTATTGTGTGAAAGATTAAAGCCCACCGTCAACAAACTGATTGGACCTTATCAGTGTGGCTTTAGACCTGGTAAATCAACAAACGACCAGATATTCACCATGCGCCAAATCTTGGAAAAGACCCGTGAAAGGAGAATCGACACTCATCACCTCTTCGTCAATTTCAAAGCTGCTTTCGACAGTACGAAAAGGAGCTGCCTTTATGCCGCGATGTCCGAATTTGGTATCCCCGCAAAACTAATACGGCTGTGTAAACTGACGTTGAGCGGGACCAAAAGCTCCGTCAGGATCGGGAAGGACCTCTCCGAGCTGTTCGATACCAAAAGAGGTTTCAGACAAGGCGACTCCCTATCGTGCAATTTCTTCAATCTGCTTCTGGAGAAAATAGATCGAGCTGCAGAACTTAATCGAGCAGGTACAATCTTTTATAAGAGTGTACAGCTGCTGGCGTATGCCGATGATATTGATATCATCGGCCTCAACACGCGCGCCGTTAGTTCTGCTTTCTTCAGACTAGACAAGAAAGCAAAATAAATGCATCTGGTAGTGAACGAGGGCAAGACGAAATATCTCCTGTAATCAAAGAAACCGGCGTCGCACTCCCGACTTGGCTATCACGTCACTGTTGATAGTCATAACTTTTAAGTCGTAGATAATTTCGTCTATCTTGGAACCAGCGTAAACACCACCAACAATGTCAGCCCAGAAATCCAAAGCAGGATAACTCTTGCCAACAGGTGGTGCTTCGGACTGAGTAGGCAATTAAGAAGTAAAGTCCCCTCTCGAAGATCAAAAACCAAACTCTATAAGTCATTCATAATTCCCGTCCTACTATATGGTGCAGAGGCTTGGACGATGACAACAACGATGAGTCGACGTTGCAAGTTTTCGAGAGAAAAATTCTGCGAAAGGTTTATGGTCCTTTGGCCACGGCGAATATCGCATTCGATTGAACGATGAGCTGTTCGAGATATACGACGACATTGACATAGTTCAGCGAATTAAAAGACAGCATCTACGCTGGCTAGGTCATGTTGTCCGGATGGACAGAAGCACTCCAGCTCTGAAAGTATTCGACGCAGTACCCGCCGGGGAAGCTGAGGAAAACCTGTACTTCGTTGGAAGGACCAAGTGGAGAAAGACTTGGCTTCGCTTGGAATCTCTAATTGTCACCACCTTGCGAAAAGAAGAAGCGAATGGCGCTGTTGTTAACTCGGATGTAACCTCGTAAGCGCTTTCTGCGTCAATAAAGAAGAAGAATTAAAATAACAGCACATAATTTACTCATCTGTGCATAACTGAAGTGGATTAAAATTACACTGAAAAGTAATAGTTGATCAATTCTCATCCGATGATCATATGATGTTATTCGGGGATTTATAGATAATTTTCGTTTTCATTTTCACCAAGAACATTATCGAAAGTTTTAAATACATACATTTGACTGAGGATAACTGTTAATTGTTAATTAATTTCGTCGACTTCGATATTTTTAGCCAATAATAATGTAGCCCGATTATTGGACTAGTTATTTCAGGAATATACTCCTACTTAATCAAGTTTTTTTATGAAGCACTGCACTCTGTTATATCTGAGAATGGATCAGATGCAATTTATTTTAGTATGCTTCATAAAAATACATTACAGCTATAAACCCTGGTACAGTACTCTTCAATATCTTGAAAAATATTCGATCGAGCTCCTGTGCGCACTCACGACATGCCCTATAAACTTTATAAAATAGATCTTAAAACTTTAAAATAAAAAATAATATTCTGCAGAGCTTATATTTTTTTCGAAAATCGTATTTTAAAATCCCACATACCACCCCTAGTGTCGGAGCTATTATTCTTTTTGTACCTAACACTAATTGCGTCCCTGGAGAACACACATAAGTTCACAACTTTCGTAAGCTCTTCTTTTCTATTTCTTTCTACGCTTCACTTATGCATTAGTGATCTGGATATGCGCTTTCCTTTAATGCTTCATATTATTGTTGTTAATGCTTCGATGTTGCTGACGGCTGCTGTGGCAATCGATGGGAGAGTATTTTGCATAACTTGCAGTTTGATGTTATCCATGTGAGGATACGCAAAGTCATCGTCAAATTCGAATTCTCCAATGCACAGATACTAAAACCTGTAGTAACGAGGTTAGCGGCACAAATATTTACTAAAACTTTACAAAATCCATCAACGCCCGTCTTTTAGTCCCGGTTGTACACATGCTCTTACTGTACATATGTATAAGGACAGCAAATGTGGTTGTGGTAGGAAAGCTTGAAAACTTCAACTGGAAAGTTCAACCGATAACGTTGTTTTTGCAGTTTTAGTCGGTTGTATCCATTGTAATAGTAGTCTTATTGCATGAAAATACCTAACTTTGGCTCTCAAGAATTTCAAATAATCTTCTAATAAATAATTTAATTTTAAATATTACGCTTTATTCTTTTATGTTTTTTAAATTACTGCATTTAAGATATTTAGGTACATTGACTAGACAGTGCGTAAACAGTTTTTTTATATGTGTGGAAAACTAATTTTCAAATCGCAAAAACGTAATTTTACTCCGCTTGTGCTAAAAGCTTACCAACTGCATTTTGGTGTTAAAGTTGGGGACCAAGACAAAGCATGGGCACCTCGTATCTGTTGTAAAGCTTGTGTTACAGTTTGGTTAAAAGGTTGAAATCGTAAAATGGCCTTTGCATGGCCAATGGTTTGGAAAGAACCTAAAGAACATGTTACAGACTGCTATTTTTGCCTCAGGGATATTAAAGGTACTGGACCGAAATCTAAACATACGGTTAAGTACTGTGATCTACCATGAGCTTTAAGGCCAATCAAACACAGTGAACAACTTTCTATTCCAAAAGCACCAGAATCTTGGAGTCACGATGAAGAACTACAATCGACCAGCTCTTCAAGTGATGTTGCGAAACCTCAAGGGAAATTACAACCGATACTTTATTTGATTTACCAGGATTTTCAACAGTGCCGCATCTAATTTCACAGGGTGAACTTAATGATTTAGTTCGAGATCTAAGCCTTTCAAAATCGCATCCTAACTTTAAGCATCAAGACTAAAAGATGGAACTTTCTTCAAAGTGATGTAAATATTACTTTTTACAGGAAAAATTAGAAAGACCTAACAAGTTTCTTTTATTTACTTTTACAGAAAAAGGCAAAAGGACCTAACTAATTGCTTTCTTCAAGAAGGGGATCTAGTATATACGTTCAAAATTTGTTGTTTCACGTGCGACTATGACAGACGTGCGAGAGACTATCATTATGTACAGAATCAGAGGCCGGTACGTCAGGCACTCACTGCGGAACAAAAAAAACGTTACCAGGGAACGTCTAGTTGATCCTGAAAAGGTATTACTACCACCTTTGCATATCTGGGTTTAATGAAAAATGTTGTTAAGGTAATCTGAAGCAAAAATTAAGGAGGGCATATTTGTGGGTCTGCAAATAAGATAACTAATGAAAGATAAAATATTTGAGGAAATGCTCAATAAAACTGAAATACGAGCCTGGAGTGCATTGATAAGTTGTTAAAAATTTTCCAGGAAATGTAAAAACTGACAATTACAAAGATCTTGTGACTGAACTTGTGACTGAACCTATAAAAAAATGGGTTGCAACATGTCCCTTAAACTTCACTTTGTGGACTAAAATCTGGATTTTTTTCCCCGAAAAGTTATGGGCCGTAATTG